>NC_041362.1:22305323-22432823 GCF_900634415.1 Cottoperca gobio | reverse complement strand
CATCTGCTGTCCTAAAATAGGCTGAATGAAACACACACAGCCCTGGAGTTTGTGGGTTCTGAGACAAATTATTTCATAATATTATTTTAGTTAGCAATTACACAAAGAGGCTGTAAAACACAACACAGGATTTGGGGAGAAAACATAGTGGATGGGGAAACAAAGAGGAGATGAATCATATCTGCTTGAGAACAAAAGGTAAATCCCTCATTTCTGCTTTCTGATGCAACTCTCCAAAATCTGATTGTTTTTTCATTCATATTGATTATCTTTTGGTAACTCATTTGATGAAAATTAACCACGCTTTATTTTTTGTGACCTAGATTACTATAATTACCTCTACATTGGCTGCTACAACTTTCCCGCTGCAGCATTTAAATGTTTTTAAAATTGAATTCCTCTACAGCTCACTATAACCAAAATGACTAATTGATATTGAACATATGTACAAAACATCAGATCCACAGCTAAAGCAATATTTTTTTTATGTCCAATATCAATGTTGTAAAATGATGAAGTACAGAAATCTCTAATATGGACGTAATAACTTTAAACCTTCTCCAGAGAAATAGAGGGCAGCGTTTCACAGTTGGCATGCAGTAGATATCTGAACATATATCACAACACATAGACTTCAACACTGTTACCTCTTCACATTCTGTTGATAATGTTAGTTTTAATGTTTTAATTTTAAACCTCTTAGCGTGTGCGGGTGTTTTATTACGCCTTTACATGGACATTTTTGAATTCTGAATTTTTTTTTTTTTAATATTTTTGGAAAGCTTAGAATCTCCATCCATCCATCCATCCATCCATCGTCTACTGCTTATCCGGGATCGGGTCGCGGGGGCAGCAGCTCCAGTAAGGAACCCCAATCTTCCCTTCTCCGGGCCACATCCTCCAGCTCCGACTGGGGGATCCTGAGGCGTTCCCAGGCCAGTGAGGAGATATAATCCCTCCACCGAGTCCTGGGTCTTCCCCGGGGTCTCCTCCCAGCTGGACGTGCCTGGAACACCTCCCTAGGGAGGCGCCCAGGTGGCATCCTTACTAGATGCCCGAACCACCTCAACTGGCTCCTTTCAACGTAAAGGAGCAGCGGCTCTACTCCGAGTCTCTCACGGATGGCTGAGCTTCTCACCCTATCTCTAAGGGAGACGCTAGCCACCCTTCTGAGAAAACCCATTTCGGCCGCTTGTACCCGTGATCTCGTTCTTTCGGTCATGACCCAGCCTTCATGACCATAGGTGAGGGTAGGAACGAAGATCGACCGGTATATTGAGAGCTTTGCCTTCTGGCTCAGCTCTCTTTTCGTCACAACGGTGCAGTAAAGTGACTGTAATACCGCCCCCGCTGCTCCGATTCTACGGCCAATCTCTCGCTCCATTGTCCCCTCACTCGCGAACAAGACCCAGAGGTACTTGAACTCCTTCACTTGGGGTAATGGCTCATTCCCTACCCGGAGTAGACAATCCACCGGTTTCCTGCTGAGAGCCATGGCCTCAGATTTGGAGGTGCTGATCCTCATCCCAACCGCTGCACACTCGGCTGCGAACCGATCCAGTGACTGTTGAAGGTCACAGACCGATGATGCCATAAGGACCACATCATCTGCAAAGAGCAGCGATGAGATCCTCAGGTCACCGAACTGCAACCCCTCTCCCCCACGACTACGCCTCGATATCCTATCCATGAACATCACGAACAGGATTGGTGATAAAGCGCAGCCCTGGCGGAGGCCAACATTCACAGGAAACGAGTCCGACTTACTGCCGAGTATACGGACACAACTCTTGCTTTGGGCGTACAGGGATTGGATGGCCCTCAAAAGTGACCCCCTCACCCCATACTCCCGCAACACCTCTCACAGTATCACCCGGGGGACCCGGTCATACGCCTTCTCCAGATCCACAAAACACATGTAGACCGGATGGGCATACTCCCAGGCCCCCTCCAGGATCCTTGCAAGAGTAAAGAGTTGGTCTGTTGTTCCACGACCAGGACGGAATCCGCATTGTTCCTCTTCAATCACAGGTTCGACTACCGGCCGAACCCTCCTTTCCAGTACCTTGGAGTAGACTTTACCAGGGAGGCTGAGAAGTGTGATACCCCTGTAGTTGGCACACATTCTCTGGTCCCCCTTTTTAAATAGGGGAACCACCACCCCGGTCTGCCAACCCCTAGGCACTGTCCCAGACTTCCACGCAATGTTGACGAGGCGTGTCAACCAAGACAGCCCCTCAACACCCAAAGCCTTCAGCATTTCTGGACGAATCTCATCAACCCCTGCGGCTTTGCCACTGTCGAGTTGTTTGACTACCTCAGTGACTTCCATCAGGGAAATTGACGATGATCCCCCATCAGCTTCCAGCTCTGCCTCAACCATAGAGGGCGTGTTAGTCGGATTCAGGAGTTCCTCAAAGTGCTCCTTCCACCGGCCGATAACCTTCTCAGTTGAAGTCAGCAGGGTCCCACCCTTGCTGTACACAGCTTGGATAGTTCCTCGCTTCCCCCTCCTGAGGTGCCGGATGGTTTTCCAGAAGCACCTTGGTGCCGACCGAAAGTCCTTCTCCATAGCTTCTCCGAACTTCTCCCACACCCGCTGCTTTGCCTCGGGCACGGCAGAAGCTGCCGCCCTTCTAGTCCTTCGATACCCTGCCACTGTTTCCGGAGTCCTACCGGATAACATAACCCGGAAGGACTCCTTCTTCAGTCGGACGGCTTCCCTAACCACCGGGGTCCACCACGGTGTTCGAGGGTTACCGCCCCTTGAGGCACCTAAGACCTTGAGACCACAGCTCATCACCGCAGCTTCAGCAATAGAGGTTTTGAACATCGCCCACTCAGGTTCAATGCCCCCAACCTCCACAGGGATGGCTAAAAAGCTCCGCCGGAGGTGTGAGTTAAAGATCCCCAGGACAGGGGCTTCCTCCAGACGTTCCCAGTTCACCCGCACTACCCGTTTGGGTTTACCAGGTCTGTCCAGAGTCTTCCCCCACCCCTTGATCCTACTCACCACCAGATGGTGATCAGTCGACAGCTCCGCCCCTCTCTTCACCCGAGTGTCCAAAACATGCGGCCTCAGATCAGATGATACGATTACGAAATCGATCATTGACCTTTGGCCTAGGGTGCTCTGGTACCACGTACACTTATGAGCATCCTTATGTTCGAACATGGTGTTTGTTATGGCCATTCCATGACTAGCACAGAAGTCCAACAACAAACGACCGTTCGGGTTTAGATCAGGGAGGCCCTTCCTCCCAATCACGCCTCTCCAGGTGTCTCCATCGTTTCCCACGTGTACGTTGAAGTCTCCCAGCAAGACTACGGAGTCCCCTACTGGAGCCCCCTGCAGGGCTCCATTCAGGGTCTCCAAGAAGGCCGAATACTCAGAACTGCGGTTTGGGGCATAGGCACAAACAACAGTCAGAGTTTTCCCCCCCATAACCCGAAGGCGTAGGGAGGCGACCCTCTCGGCCACCGGGATAAACTCCAACGTAGCGGCGCTCAGCCGGGGGCTAGTGAGTATCCCCACCCCGGCCCGACGCCTCACACCTTGGGCAACTCCGGAGAAGAATAGAGTCCAACCCCTATCCAGGAGTACGGTTCCAGAGCCAAGACTGTGCGTGGAGGTAAGCCCCACCAGATCCAACTGGTAGCGATCCACCTCCCGCAATAGTTCCGGCTCCTTCCCCCACAGAGAGGTGACGTTCCACGTCCCCAGAGCCAGCCTCTGCTGCCCGGGTCTGGTCCGTCGAGGTCCATGACCATCACTGCCACCCGTGTGACAGCGCACCCGACCCCAGCGGTTTTTCCCATGAGTGGTGGGCCCACAGGATGGATGGATGGGAGGCACCATGTAGCTTCTTCGGGCTGTGCCGATCGGGCTCCGTGGCAAACAGCTCGCTGTCGGGCCCTCCCTCTGGGCCTGGCTCCAGACGGGGGCCCCGGGCTTCCTCCGGGCAGGGTCTCTCCTTTCCTTTCCCTTTCTTTTATTAAGTCGTTTTTGAACCATTCTTAGTCTGGCCCCTCACCTGAGACCAATTTGCCTTGGGAGACCCTACCAGGAGCACTAGGCTCCAGACAACACAGCTCTCAGGTTCATAGGGACACACAAACCTCTCCACCACGATAAGGTGATGGTTCCCAGAGAGGGCTTAGAATCTCGTCTATTTTAATATGGAGATGAAAATCACAACAGCGGTACAATCAGCTCCTCAAACTAGCAAGTACACTCAAAATCATAACTTTAAGCCAATTTACCTATAAAGCCTCATACATATCCTCTTTACAGCAATATTTTGAAAAAAACGCTCCTAAGGCATTGCCAGATGTCCACACGTTCGTTTCCCGGGAAAAAAATATCCACTGTGAACATCGTCACATCGATAAAGGTCCATGAACAGGTGTTGCAATCTGTGAAATCAGCTGATCGATTTTTACATTGTGTGATCATAAACAGTCATAACTTAATATCTCATGCTCTCATCACAGTTCAGACACGTCCTGGTTTTAGCGCGGGCTCTCAGCATTAGATTGACACTTCCTTTGAGCTAATCGGAGCTTCGATGGGTCTTTTACAACCTTCATGAGCCAATGAGTGTCAACTTGATAAGAAAGTGCCCACCCACTTCTTTTGTTACAGACTGACCCTGGATCAGCTCAGCGTCCTGGTGGTGCGCGCATCGTAAAGGAAATGTGCGTCTCTTTCGTTAGATGCGTCACTTCCCATGGTTTGTTTTTTCAAAATAAAATGTATTTCCAAAATAATATTTATTATTTATTGTACAGAAAAAATACAAAAAAACATACAAATATTAGAAAAAAATGTATTTATACTTCACTTACTCTGTGTGGTTACTACTAACAGGGAATATGGGTATATAATAGTTATTTATAAATAAATAAAAATAATATTTATTAATAAATATTATAATATGTACAGTTGGTGTACGCCTGGTGTTACTCTTAGACAAACCTGTCTAATAAATTAAGTTTTTATCCCTTTTTATCTGAAATTTGGTGGTGAACTTGATAACACTTGGTTCTATGTTTCTATTGTGTATTTCAGCTCGGGACTACCAGCTATACTCATCTTCAGGCATCTTTTTCAACAACAAACTTCAGGCGGAGTGTATTTTCTTCAAATTCAGTATATTCAGACCACTATTACTCAGTGCCAGAAGCACTTGGAGTGATTCTTCACTGTTTTGCAAGAACAATAAGAGAGTTATCTTTTGAATGAGACCAAAATCATGCAGCTGGTGCAAATGGTTGAAGAGCAGCTTTCAATTTACTTTGGGTATGTCGTTTGTAGGTATTTTCGAAAAAATTCGCCCACCTTCTAAGAGGTTAAGTTATGGGACGTTAGTGCCTAACGTTAAGCTATAACCTTATAGCTTATAACGGTTATAAGCTATAACCGTCAACCTTAAACAGTATTCAGTATTCAGTATTCAACCTTAAACAGTATTCACCACATTACCAGTAAGTAGCCCTGTTTATAATATCCTCAACACTTCCAAGCATACATAAGGTGCTTTGAAAACAAGTTCATATCCATAAAATGAAATACTAAATGCAAATAGAACATAGTAAAACAGTAGCATCAGACTCACAATAACATACATATCTTATACATTTTTACAATTTAACAGTAAGTAGGCTTGTTTGAATCTGTCAAACATAGATCTGTCTTTGCATGTACACTAAGAATGCATTACATGCCTAAGTCAGGTGATGTACTCCTATAGAACTAACAAACATATCAGACTTCTGTCATGTTGAGCCTGTTTCAGTCAATGAGATAAATTACACTTTTGGGTTTTTTTTATATTCAGAACTGAGTTTTCACATTGAACAGATGCTCTTTTATTAAATGATATGTATCTTGTCTATGTGCACGTTTCCGTGTTTACTGCGTTACTTTGCACGTTCACATTGTCTCCGCTGCTTCGCGGGACTCAGTCAGTCAGACACAGCGGAGGAAAGGAGAGGAGAGAACTAAAACAAAGCAGGGCTGCTATCGTGGCTCTCTCTTGTTCCGTGCAAAAGCGACCAAAAGCCATTTGACTCTGTTAAATTATGCTAACGGTCCCTGTACTTTCCTTCTCCGTTCCTCTGAGCCCACAGGAAATCTGGCAGAAAACGAGCTGTGACTTGACTTGTAGTGCCGCTTCATGGTGTATTCTTTCATCACGGAAATACATTCGTTGCACGATAAACACACCAATTTTTTACTTGTTGCGGCTGGCAAGGTAAATAAATATGTGTCAGTCCATTCGCTCTTGTTGGGTTTTGAAGCCCAAAGGGCGCTGTGATTGCCTTTCAAATGAATCCAGTAAACTTCTAGATGATCAAGATACTTATTTATTTAAAGTGATACAGCATTTCAAAAATACCCTCAGCCGAGGACACTTTCACACACCAAGTCCACAGTCCGAATCAATAAAGAGCCAGTTAGCTGTCTGTTGGTAAAAGTGAAAGTGGTACAAAAACATAAACATTTTGCTATATTCTCTACAGAAGGGTGTCGTCGTCTCTCATTGGTCCATGTTGGCACGGTTATGCCCCTTGGTGGGCAGTTTTGTTGTGACGAGATGGAGGTAGACCTGAAACTCTTTGAAGAGAACCTACAGTGCTTCACATTCCTAACTAATATAGTGCTCATTATACTTTTGTGCAGAAATACATGTTGTGCAATAATACATTTTGATTGAGGTGGACATGTGATAATCATTAAGTGTGACACAATACAATCAGGAGTTTATTTACTTCACACTCTGGAAGTGACGATTTTAAGAATCAACTCTGGCTTGGAGAGAGACATGTTGAAGCGTGTTGTTAGCTTGCCGAGCTAAAGTAAGGGAGTAACTTTCTCTGTGGCCCGCCAACCCATTGTGCAGCGTGAGCTTGACTGAGCCGATGGCAGGTGCGGACATAATGCATTTTTTTCCGGACGCCGCTTCAGCTCGGAGTTGAATTGAAACACCTGCGTTTTCGCTGCATTTAGTGTGAATCAGGCTTTAGTTTTATTTATGCTATAGCCTATATGCCAGCCTGATTTGCAGGCAACCTCTTGTGGGCCAGAAAAAAGTTCAGAAGGGCCGTATCCGGCCGACGGGCCGCTAAATGAATAGGCCTGCTATATAGCTTAACCGTTAACGTTAAACTAGTTGCTAGGAGCTGTTGTACGATGCAGCTTGGCAAGTTAGTCTTTGAATGTAGAACTTTAAGACGTTAACTTTCAAACCTAAGAGTTTTAAATGTTGATTTATATTTTACACAGATTGTGGCGATTGTATAGATAATTTATACTTCATATTTGTGAAGTAAATTACTCCTGATTGTATTAATCCACACTTGAAAGACTATCATATGTATTTGTCTACCTCAATCAATATGTATTTCTGCACTATGAATGTATTTCTGCACTAAGAATATATTTCTGCACAATTATGTATTTTCTGCACTGAATGTATTACAAACATAATAGGGACACTTCCCCTTTAAGAGAACAGGTCAACAAATCATCACTTCCTGACTGCTGACGGAGGAGCGTGTTGGCGCCAACGGGGACCAATGAGGAGAAGGTCAACGCCTTCACCATGTATTTAGCCATATGTTTTACGAGCCTTTGTACACACTTGAGCGGAGCTATCAGACAGCTACCTGGGGTTTTTTTTAGCCATTCAGTCTGTGGAAACGGCGATGCGAATTGTGTCCTCAGCTGAGAGTATTTTCTATGTTTGACTTATCACGTTAATAAATATATCGATTTAACTAGAAGACTGCTGTTTTGATTCGACATTCAAGCTCCGAGTTCTTCAACTTTTCCCACCATTATATTACCTGCTTGGTTTTCTGACAGTTGAATATCACTTAAAAAATTGTTCGGATTGATTATACATATTTTATTATTTATAATAAGGTGTACTTATTTTGCAACTTAATCTACTTTTGTTTAGTAGTGTATAGCTAAACTTGTTCTAACATTTTGTTTTGAAAAAACATATGGAATATTTTCAGCCTTTATGCAAGTCAGCAATATTTTGTCTGACTTTATACTGGTATCTGATGTTCCTGCTGATCAATCCCTTACTAAGAAAGGCTTGCTGTATTTGCATGCTAACCAGACTTATTGTAATGCCTGCTTTTTTCATAAGTCGACTCCTCCTTCTCTATCCTCCACAGTAAAACCATGTGTAGTGTGCAGCTCCCATGTTGACGTGTTGAGGTGTGTGTGTGAATGAAAGAAAAGAGCCATTGTGCTCAGTTGCCTAGTTTGCCGTGCTTCTCTGGAGCCTCATCTGAGCAAACTTCCCTAGGTAAATAAAAGTCAAAATTAAATCTTTGGAAGCGACTGAGCTCGGCCCTGTGGGTAATTCTTCACACAGAGTTGGGGGGTTTAAAGGAAACAAGCACACAAAAACTGAGAGGAAAGCAGAGAGCAAAACGAAGGGGGAGAGATAGAGGAGTGCAAAGATAAAGAGAGCATAGAGGGAGGTTATATACATGAGAAGGAAGGAAATGGAAAGAAGGAGGGATAAGAGGATGAGACTAAAAAGGGGTGAGAGTGAAAAGGAAGGGACAGGATAAGAGAGGCAGAAAGGTACAGAGAGAGGGGAGAAGGCTGTAACAGAGTAGATTGAATGCACTGTGCTTTATAGCGTCATAAGACCAACTATCTCTCCTGGTAATTACATTTAATATATTTACTAAATGTTTCCCCAATTATGTTGTGCAGTCAAATGCATCTGCATGGATTATGTTTAGAGTCAATGTTTTTAGGGTGAATGATTCCCCGGTGGTCTGGGTGGATGGTGGACGTAGAAAGAGCAGGACACTGGAGAGTCCAGTCTTTGACTTTTTCTGTACTAAACCAAGACCCTGATCTTTCCATAACTCTAACCAAGTGCTGCCATTGCCAAAACATAACAATAAAACAATTTTTTTAAATTCTGGAATCACTACAAGAGGGTGTTAGTACACATTTTGTGTACTAAATGTGGTGGCGGCTTAGACAGAATACACCGCAGTGACCTCAAATTGACCCAGGGACTGTGCTGGCCCATGTCCTCACGGACATCTTCAACACCTCGCTGGACCAGGCTATTGTTCCATCATGTTTCAAGTCAGCAGCCATTGTTCCAGTGCCTAAAAAAATCCCCAATCACTTGTCTGAATGATTACCGGCCGGTAGCACTCACCCCCATCATGATGAAGTGCTTTGAGAGGCTGGTCAAGGACCATATCATCTCCATACTTCCCCCCAATCTCGACAAGTTCCAGTTTGCTTACCGCCCAAACCGCTCCATAGCGGACGCCATCTCCTCTGCACTCCACCTGAGCCTGGCCCACCTGGAGGAGAAGAACACCCATGTGCGAATGCTGTTCCTGGATTTCAGCTCGGCATTCAACACAATCATCCCCCAGCATCTGGTAAGCAAACTGGGACCCCTCGTCCTCAACACCCCCCTGTGTAACTGGCTGCTGGATTTCCTCACGAACAGACCCCAGCATGTGCGGGTTGGAAACAACACCTCCAGCACCATTTCTCTGAGCACCGGCTCCCCACAGGGCTGCGTTCTGAGTCCACTGCTGTTCACCCTGATGACCCACGACTGTTGTGCCAGGTTCAGTACGAACCACATCCTGAAGTACGCGGACGACACAACTGTGGTGGTACTCATCAGGGACAACAACGAACTGGCCTACAGGGAGGAGGTGAAACATCTGACAGACTAGTGTCACACCAACAACCTGATCCTGAATGTTGACAAAACAAAAGAGATTATTGTTGACTTCAGGAAAAAGCAGCACTGTCACACACCACTCCTCCTCAACAGCTCAGCAGTGAAGACTACAGACAGCACAAAGTTCTTGGGGATGCAAGTCACAAACAGTCTGACCTGGTCCCTTCACACCTCCTCACTGGTGAAAAAGGCACAGCAGCGCCTAAACTTTCTGCGCAGGTTGAAAAGAGCACAGCTCCCCCCTCCCATCCTCACCACGTTCTACAGAGGCACCATAGAGAGCATACTGACCTGTTGCATCTCTACCTGGTTTGGAAACTGCAACACCTTAGACTGGAAGTCTCTGCAGAGAGTGGTGAGGACAGAGGAGAGGATCATCGGGACGTCTCTTCCTTCCATCAGAGACACTGCTAATAAACGCTGCCTCACCAGAGCCCAGAACATTATAAAAGACCCCACTCACCCCCATCACGGCCTGTTCTCCCTGCTGCCCTCTGGTAAGAGGTTCCGCAGCATAAGGAGCAGAACTACCAGACTCTGCAACAGTTTCTTTCCCCAAACCATCAGACTGTTGAACCAGAAATAACTTCTCTCCTGAGCAATGTGATGTGAACTCCACTCTAAGAACTCTTAAATGTATATATTTTATAGAGTGTATATATGTTATTTATATAAAGTACATTTATATTTTAAGTACACATTTTATTTTATATTCATGCGTCAGCACCACGACACTTTTAAATATTTATGATCACTTTTAGAGTCACTTGTACAGTAAGCCAGGACAACGAAATCTCATTTGAATTGTACATTGTATAATCTCTAAATGACAATAAAGTTTTTTGATTGATTGATTGATTGATCTCTCTGCCTGACCTGTCCTCATTTGAATACCTTGCATTTAAATGCAAACCCCCGTTCCCCATGACTATTCTACTCATCTACCGCCCACCCAAGCCAAACCCGGCCTTCATCTCAGAGATAAATGAACTTCTGACTTCACTCTGTACCACATCTGCAAATACTGTCATACTTGGGGATATTAACATTCACGTCGACACCCCCTCCCGCCACCCTGCAGCTGAGTTCTTACAACTACTGGACATTCTCAACCTAAAACAATATGTTGATGTCCCCACACACACCGGGGGGCACACGCTCGACCTGGTCATCACTGACTCAGTCCCCATTAAAAATCTATTGGTGTACGATCTTGGAATGTCTGATCACAAGGTCATCTCAATGGAAATTGTCTAACCAGACCAAGCCCAAACGGCAAATTCATTTCAGAAATCTTAAAAACATCAACACAGACATCATGACGTTGGACCTCCAGCAAATCCCCTCTGCAAACTTCACAACAGTCAGTGAATCAGTGGATTTCTACAATAGAACACTGAGCAATATCCTGGATCTCCATGCTCCGGTGAAAACTCGGACAGTCACCTTCTCACACTCAGCCCCCTGGTTCACTTCAGAGCTACGGAATATGAAGGCAGCTGGGCGTGTACTGGAGAGGCGTTTCACAAAATCTGGACTCAGTGTTCATAGATTAGCCTTTCAAGAACACCAAAAAGCCTACTCAGAGTCACTCAGAAACGCACGGACACAGTTCTACTCCAATAACATCAATAAAAACCCTGGAAACTCCAAGCAGTTGTTCTCCACCATAAGTCATCTCCTCAGGCCACAAACTCTTTCACACACCGACACCACAGAAGAGCAGTGCAATAGCTTTATTACTTTCTTCAAGACTAAAGTCGACACCATCCGCTCTTTTCTCTCCAGCTCCTCTGCTCAGTCTGTCCCTGCTGTCAACCCACAGCCTGGGATTTACAGCCTTTGTCTCCTCAAGGTTGGACTACTGCAACGCTCTCCTCATCGGGATTCCAAGCGGGAGCCTTCAAAAGCTCCAATATATCCAGAACAGCGCCGCTAGGATCCTGATGAGGGTGCGAAAATATAACCACATCACACCCATTCTCCATTGCCTCCACTGGCTTCCTGTCGCATTCAGGATCGAATACAAAATCTCCCTACTCACCCATCAGTGCATACATGGAAATGCTCCTCCGTATCTCAAGGAACTCCTCCCCCAACAAACCTCCACACGCAACCTCCGCTCCTCTAAAAAAACTTTTCTCCACCACCCCAGGAACAAGCTCCACACCATGGGCGATCGGGCCTTCTGCTCAGCCGCTCCTCACCTGTGGAATTCCCTCCCAGAACACCTGAGGGCTCCACAGGCCACCGACTCCTTCAAGAAGAGCCTAAAAACCTTTCTTTTCACAAAAGCCTTTTCGTAAAATCTTATGTCTGTTGTTGTTGTTGTTGTTGTTGTTGTTTTTGTTGTTGTCCTGCATTTTAGCGCCTTGAGATTGCTTTTAGCTTTGAAAGGCGCTTTATAAATACAATTTATTATTATTATTATTATTATTATTATTATTATTATTATTATTATTATTATTATTATTATTATTATTACATTTATACTAACACACTTCTGCAATTAAATGCTTGGTCTTACAATACACACATCATGTTGCCCCTTCCTTACTGAGAAGTCATTCTACGATTAAACAATTTGAGATAGTTTTGTACTATTTTAAATAATAAGCATAGCAATATAATGATTATTACAGTCTGTTACAAAGAATGTGATCCAAACTGTGGAGAAGGGGGAGCTATGCCCGAAGACGAAGTGTTAGATATTTTAGTTGATCAACATTCCAACCCTCACGGAGCCAATCAGCTCTAGGTAGTGGCCAAAGGAATTGGATACAAGCGGCCAAAATGAGTTACCTATGCAGGCTGCGTAGGCTCACCCTGAGGGACAGAGTGAGCTGCTCAGATATCTGGAAGGAGCAGAACCGCTGCTCCACATTGAAAGGATCCATGTCCAACTGGGAGAGCCAAGGGCAGAGCAAGAACACACCAGATGGACTATATATCCCATCTGTCCTGGGAACGCCTTGAGATCCCCCAGGAGGAGCTGGAGGATGTGACAAGGGAGAAATATGTAAGGGCTGCTCAGCCTCCAGCCTCTAGCCACCACAACCCAGAGCCAGATAAGTATAAGAAATCTCGCCGTCTGTTGACGGTCTCTGGTAATGGTATGAAAATGTCCTTGATCTTTCTCCGATCGATGACCTTTGACCTCTTACCAGTGGATGCTGTGAAAGGTTTTGTCAAGGTGTTCACAGACAGTTGACATCTATTTCTGGTGTTCATTCATTCTTTTGTCCGGGGTCCTGTTTCATTGATATGTTGTTTCACACAGCTGTCACACGGGATGTCAGGATGATGTGTTGGGGAGTATTACAGTCTGATAAATGTCTTCGGGTGACATCACTTGAGCCAGTCAGTAAGGGCTGAAAATGTAGTTTGAAAATGTGTGAGCACGAGAAAGAAGTGAGTTTACCAAAACTCAGCAGGCTGCCTGAGTCTAGAGCAGGGGTGGGCAATTCATTTTCCCAAGGGGCCTCATGAGAAACTGGAACTGTGGAGGGCCGGACCCGCAGGCTCAACTCAATTCTGCTCAATATCCATTTTATCTATTTCAAAAAGCAGTAAATTGTTTGGTTTTGATTATCTGCCACTGGTAGACATTACAGGCTATGAAAATATGGTGCAGGTACAGTAATAAGCTAACATTTATATCACTATTTAGCCAACATTCACAAAAAACGAGTTTGAAAATGTGCATGTTTTCGCAGTATTTCAAAGACCACAATTAAATAAACTTTAGACAAAAAAGTAATAAGTGCTATTGCTATTTTATTTGTATTCAAATAACCTTATTTCTGTTTTTTTCTTGTTCGGGGAGAGAAATCCAGTCTGTGTTGGGCTTGAACACTGAAGTCAGGTTGAATGTCTGAGGTGGATATGCGAAGGACAGGTGATCATCAGTGAGAGAGGATCTGCATCTGTATCTGTTCAACTTCATCACTGAGAATGTTTGTTCACATATTTAAGTTCTCCTCTTTGAGAAAAGAATAGAAATCCAGCAGTGATACTGATTTAAAGTACTCTGCCAGTATGATATCAGACTGCAGGACAATGAGTTCAAGCTGAACATCACTGGGTGCATTATCCACACAGCATGTGAAGGGAGAAGAAATCATGTGCATTTCACTCTCAACTGTTTTGAAGTCTTCAAAGCGCCTTAAAAACTCACCATGCAGTTGAGTAACATAGATGAGGATGCAGAGGTGATCAGCTGTTGGTGTGGCTTCTCTTAGTGTTGGCAGGTGGGTGAGAATGTTGTCCTCCAACAGCAAATGCAAGATCGGTCATCCAGTCTGCATCTGAGAGCTCTGGGATGTCCTTGCATTTCTTTTCATAAAAGTCTCAAATTTTAGCTCTCAGGTCCCGTACTCTCTTAAACACTTTTCCCAGGCTGATCCATCTGACAGCTGTGTGGTAGCCTAAGTCACCATGTTCAGTCTCATGCTCTTCCAAAAGTGCAACAAGCTGCCCGTGATTCAATGCTCTCGCCCTTGTTAACTGTTTTAGATACGGCATTCTTACATAAAACCTCCTGATGTAGAATACAATTTAAAAAATACTAATTTCTGTTTCAGTCACTTTATCTTGCATCCGCTTCAAAAGTAACATTTTTTCCTTTCAGATTTGGACAACCATCGGTTGTTACACCGGCCAATTTGTTCCATTTCAGTCCCAGCTTGTCCATGCATGCATTTACCTCCGTGAACAAATCACTCCCCATCGTTGTCCCTTTCATTAACGGCATTGTTGCCAGTTCCTCCGTAATCTCAAAGTCTTTCATTATCCCACGTATATGTAACTGGGCTGTATCGCGGACATCACAGCTCTCGTCTAGAGCTAACTTTGGTAAACTCCCCATCAGAGAATGGCTTACTACTTTTAGTGATTTTGTGGGATATCACTAAGCTGGTTTTGACTGCTCCATCCCTGGATGTGTGAAGGTTGGAAAAAAGTCCTTGTCAGTCAGGTTCTTAACCATTTGGAGTCTGGGGCTAATTTGGCTGTTTTCGCATACTTTTGATTCTTCCTTACTAAACCCCATTAAGAAATGTTTAGCATGTCTATGTTTGGTAACTTCTTTTTCAGCACAACCTCACCTATATAACCTGATAGTTATTTTTTTTATTTTTTTTACTTCTTCTTTGCTGAGATAATCCATCCACCTCACAGGTGTTGCATATCAAGACAGAGATCTTACACAGCATGATTATTGCATCTTATATATCCAGTTGTACCTGGCAAACATGTTTTTGCTTGGAATCCCGATGAGAAGTGCGACAAAGACAAGCTTTTCAGCATCTGACAGAGTGAGTGTGGGGCGGAGTTTCGCAATATTTCTGAGGCGGTAGAAGGAGTTCTTGCATGTTTGCTTGATGTGGGCCTCAAAGGTTAGGTGAGGATCCATTTTAACACCCAGATTGGTGACTGTCGATGAGAGTGGAATGTTCTGACCAGAGAAGGTGATAAAGGTTATGGAGGATGACTGGACCTGATGTGGGGTGCCAGCAAGAATGGCTTCGGTTTTAGAGCTGTTTAATTGAAGGAAGTTGTGCTTCATCCATGCCTTTATCTCCTCCAGGCAGGTGGTTAATGTGGATGATGGCAGAGGTGCAGAGGGAGTTGGGTTAGTTCCTAACCCCTCTGATGGCTGATGACATGACCAAGGGGGGACATGTAAACTTCTCTTTGCATGTTTCTTTCTCTGCGTGTCTAGTCTTGTAATGGCGTTTCAAATTATAATCCGGCGACCTGTACTTCACAAACTAAGCACACGGCTTTACCTTTGACCTCAGTAAATGCATATATAGAAGTCCATGTTGTGTTAAAAACGATACATTCAGTGTCGATCTTTCTTTTTTTAACATGAGCTGACATTTGAGGGCTAACAGCTAACTCACATCTCATGTTAGCGTCTGTTCACCAAAACATTACAGTGAAGGCGCGAACGCTGCAGGCACGCCCACACGCATGTACGTACATAAATTCAAAAATAGCAGTTGCCGTCCAAATAGTTACAACGGGCAGTTGTATTGCGTGCACTTTTCGTGATGTACACTTATTTACGTTTGATACCTAATTTACCAGTGGCCTCATGCGGGTCGGTCAGGGACAGCCAAGGGGCCGGATGTGGTCTAGAGGCTACATGCTAAATTAGCAAGGACTAGCATAACATATACCTGAATCTCCAACCAAACACTTTGCTGTTGAGTTGCATTGTGGGTAATGTAGGCGTGAGGTGAAACAGATGAATAATGTATGAAATATCTTTGGTTCTGCTGCATTGAGTTTAACCTTACATACAAATGTTTTTCACTCTTTGAAAATGACTTGTCATAGCAGAAAAAGCACAGTTGTTACTAAGAACATTGATGATTGCTCCGTTCTGATGTATGGGACATGCGTTGGAGTAAATATACAACAAATAAAACAACAGGGATTTGGAAAATTATTATAATGAATTAATTAACTTACAAAACATACAATTAATATGCTCTCCTCAAAGCCACCAGACTTGACAGTAATTTTAGCTGTATTTATATAGCACTTTTCTAGTCTTTACGACTGCAAATTGGTACATATTTGTTAGTTCTTCCACTGTTCCTACACCCACCAACTCTGGTTTGAGAGTTTGAAAGAGAGACTAAAGAAGTAACATAACTATGTAAAAAAAGAGCACTTAAAAGTAACCACAGTGGTTCACATACCCTGCTTTCCGGGGCGGCAAGGTTGTGACGTCTTATGTGAGAAAAGAAAATAGAGAGTCATTCTCCGCTACTGGCAATGGGAAAGGAATCTATCATTTTTCCCATGTTTAAAAAACCCACATATAGGCGCAAATGAAGTCTCATGAAGCCATGCTTATGAACATACAATGGTCATATATAAAATGTTCATACCATACTCTTATTCTTTATCTTTCTGTCACCCACAGCAGAACAGAACATACTTCACACAACTGAACGCATACACACTTGCTATAAATAAATATGTGTTTATGTGTGTGTGCGATTGCTTCGTGACAGCAGCTATGTGACAGAGAAAACAAACCACCTCCTCGGCTATCGCCTCTCCCACTGCTCCTCTGTGCTTTGCATCTCTTCGTGTGCAGCAGATTGACAGCCGTCTGTTGCCTTGTTCTCTGATGGCCACCCACCAGCACGAGCTCCATTGGCAATATTCACTCATTATTTTGGACTTTGTTTCAGGAATCCCAATTTGCTGCAGGACATATTGCTGCTGTTGGAGCAAAACCACAGATCTCCAAAACCATACATGTACAGAGAAACGGTTGCTTCCTCCATGCTGTCCATGTGTGTCAGGAATTATGCTTTGAGCTACAGTATGTTAGTTTAGGTAGTAGAACTGGTAAATAGCAATGAAGACGACTGTCAAGTTTTATTTAATTGTATTTTTTGGTCAAGTTAATTGCTGACATTTGAGAATGCGCCAGCATCACGTCAATCAGACAGGTTTGAAATACTCCCCCAGGTTAACCAAAGTTTGAAAGCGGAAAAAAGGCAATCAAGGAAATTATTTACCTAAACTGTCTGTTGTCACATCCATCACAGTTTACAGACACACTTCCTGCTTTAACTATGACTTATTGTACTATAGTTGTGTGCAACACACTTTTACTGTGCAATGATGGATTATTATCCACATTTTAGGTGTGTTCATTCCCAGTTTGACCTCCAAATAGAGTGTTTAGGTAATCTGCATTAGCTGCTGGCTTGTTTGTTGAAGCCTGTCTGATCGCCTGCTCGTGTTTCTTGGCTCATCATACTGATTTAGTGATGTCTCCGTGTTCCCGGAGTGCAGTTATTACTGCTATTACTGACTGCAATGTTGTCATAAGAGATAGAAATGTTGGCTAAAACTATGAAAACAAGACCCAAGTTGTAATAACTCATCCTTTAAAGCAAAACTGTGTAACTTTTGCTGAACTGCGGCCACTGTGAGCAACAGTTATGGTGGATGCTTAAACACATTGTAACAAAGGTACAAGTAGAAATTAGTTATACAATCTTCATTTTACTCAGGAATGTCAGTTAAACAGCAATATAAGATCGTTAACATTTGTGTTTGCACTAAGTTACTTGACACACCAGACCAAGCAAAGCCGGCAAAACTCCTGAGTGCATTTAATTGAGCAAAGGTGTGTTTTATGGATTCCAGGAAGATCTATTTTTTTCTTTCAAAAGATAGCCTTGATTCATAGCTATCTCTCTTCTTTCAGTTGATTTGGTTGTTAAAGTATAAAAAAGAGAGATAATGAATGTCTATGTTAGTTTACTGTGTGAGTACCTTGTGTTGTCCTGAATGTTTCTTTCCCAGCTCTACATGGTATGATTTTAGATTGCTGTTTGTTGATTGTGATCAGAGAAGCCAATGGGTGGATTCTAAGACCACTGACGACACTCATGTAAAAAGCGGTGAAATCAGTCTGTAGGAGTATTAAAAGCTGTCAAGTAACTAAAGTTTATATAGAATGTTGGGTCAGATAATCTTATCGACATATTCTTTGATCACATCAACCTGACTTGATTTGAATCAAATAAAAAAAAAATTGTTTCATTTTATTTTTTGGCAAAGTCCTTGCACAGCTGCTTGTGTTTAGACAATATTTAACTTTAAATGAGAACTTTAGCATAATCTATATAATATAATATATATATATAATATATAATCTATATATATATATATCTATATATATATAGATATATATATTGCTACAGAGATTTGTAATAGTTTTTGAAAGCACTGACAAAGGATGTGGTCTTGTTGATAGTTTTGTCGGTTCAGAATTTTTTTATACTAGTCATTTACTCTATTCTCTCTCTCTCTCTCTCTCTCCCTCTCTCTCTCTATATATATATATATATATATATACTACCATGAGTCATTTTAAAAAGCTGGAGCTGGGATTTCATCTCAGCAGCAAAGTGCAACTCCAGGTTTTATTGCCCAGAACACACACACACACACACACACACACACACACACACACACACACACACACACACACACACACACACACACACACACACACACACACACACACACACACACTAAGGAATACAGATAATGTATATATGATAAATATCTAAATATATTTGTATGTGTGTGTATGCTGACCATCAATATTTAGAATTTGCAGGTTTTTCCTCCAAACAAATCATGCAGCAGCTAATTCCACTGATACACCTTCAACCAGCTGGTGTAGTGTGTGTGCATGTGTGTGTGTGTGTTGACCTTGGGTTTGTTATTCCAAGATTTCTGTTAAAACGTTGCTTCATAACTCTTTAATCATATATAATATAGACATATTAGAACAGACTTTTAAAAAATTGGAAATTGAAAACAGCCAAGAATTTGCAATTGTCGCATATCTAGTTTCTTTATGAATGTTCTGAATGTGTAGAGTAAAACAATTGTATCTGTTTTCTTCTACACATTCAGAACATGCTTAACATGTGTATGCAAAATATATATCAGATGTACAGGCTATCTGCCTCAGTAAATTATTTGAGTATTTACCACATTTAATTAATATCTTGATCCTAAAGTTGTACCTGGGATTTTCTTACAGAATATTACTCCTACAGATGCTGCCACCTAGAATTTCTCCTCAAAGCAGCCCTTCCAATTCTCAGCTGCTGTGAGTCTGCCCTCCTCCTCCTGTTTCCTGACACAGCGCGTCTACATTCCCCTGTAAACATGCCCATTCATTCAATTACAGGGTTTTACCATGAGATGGTGCATCCTTTATAAAAACACATGAACCAGCTGAAGTGCAAGAGTCACATGTCTTTGTTTAGGCCATGGTTTACACACTATGCTACCCAGATAAACAGTTGTTGCTGGAACTTTAATAATGTTTGTCACATATTTTGAACAGCATAAACCCCTTTACTCATAACAACACAGATTTGGCTTCACTACCGTTTTTACTCTTGGATCCTTTTGAAAATATTTGTTTTCTCAAACCCAGCAGTATGTACAGTAATTAGAATAAGCTGCAACATTAAAGTGATGAACACATGCTTGAATCAATAAGTATAATTCAATAATATATATATATATCCATCCATCCATCGTCTACCGCTTATCCAGGATCGGGTCGCGGGGGCAGCAGCTCCAGTAAGGAACCCCAATCTTCCCTTCTCCGGGCCACATCCTCCAGCTCCGACTGGGGGATCCTGAGGCGTTCCCAGGCCAGTGAGGAAATATAATCTCTCCACTGAGTCCTGGGTCTTCCCCGGGGTCTCCTCCCAGCTGGACGTGCCTGGAACACCTCCCTAGGGAGGCGCCCAGGTGGCATCCTTACTAGATGCCCGAACCACCTCAACTGGCTCCTTTCAACGTAAAGGAGCAGCGGCTCTGCTCCGAGTCTCTCACGGATGGCTGAGCTTCTCACCCTATCTCTAAGGGAGACGCCAGCCACCCGTCTGAGAAAACCCATTTTGGCCGCTTGTACCCGTGATCTCGTTCTTTCTTTATATATATATTATTCTGAAATGGGCAATTCTCGATAATGAAAACGTTTACTTTTGGTACTTGCATTTTGATCTCTTTTTAAAAACTATTTTCACACTGTTTTTCAATTTTTACTCAAGTAAAAATTGTGAATATATCTTCCAAAAAGAAGTCTGCTGATATAAACTCTGTGTGACCAAAGTAGGAAAGTGAGATCGCTGTTTCGCTATTCCATATTTTCTCTGCACTGTTTTGTTTGTTTTAATAAACCGGTTTTATGTTAACTAAAACTATTGTCTTCAACTCTAAGGTGGAACATTATACACTACATAACATTTTTGAAAGGGGTTTATGTGTTTTTGGGGGGCGTGTTATGTGTTGTTTTCTATGTTGTTAAATTTAAGATTTGAAAAGAAGAGCGAGGCAAAGTCCTTGTACAGGACTGTCTCAGAAAATTAGAATATTGTGATAAAGTTCTTTATTTTCTGTAATGCAATTAAAAAAACAAAAATGTCATGCATTCTGGATTCATTACAAATCAACTGAAATATTGCAAGCCTTTTATTATTTTAATATTGCTGATTATGGCTTACAGCTTAAGAAAACTCAAATATCCTATCTCTAAATATTAGAATATCATGAAAAAGTATACTAGTAGGGTGTTCAACGAATCACTTGAATCGTCTAATTAACTCGAAACACCTGCAAGGGTTTCCTGAGCCTTGAAAAACACTCAGCTTGGTTCAGTAAACTAAATCAGAAGTATGGGGAAGACTGCTGATCTGACTGCTGTCCAGAGGACCATCATTGACACCCTCCATCAGGAGGGTAAGACACAAAAAGAAATTTCTCAAAGAGCAAGCTGTGCACAGAGTGCAGTTTCAAAGCACATCCACAAAAAGTCTGTTGGAAGGGGGAAATGTGGCAGGAAACGCTGCACAACCAAGAGAGATGACCGCAGCCTTAACAGCATTGTGAAGAAGAGTCGCTTCCAGAATTTGGGGGAGCTTCAAAGACAGTGGACTGAAGCTGGAGTCCAGGTGTCAAAAGCCACTGTTCACAGACGTGTCCGGGAAATGGGCTACAATAGCCGTATTCCCATGGTCAAGCCACTTCTGAACTCAAGACAACGGAAGAAGCGTCTGACTTGGGCTATGGAAAAGAAGCACTGGACAGTTGCAGAGTGGTCCAAAGTCCTCTTTTCAGACGAAAGCAAGTTTTGTATTTCATTTGGAAGTCAAGGCGCCAGAGTCTGGAGAAAGGCTGGAGAGGAGCAAAATCCAAGTTGCTTGAAATCCAGTGTGAAGTTCCCACAGTCAGCGATGGTTTGGGGAGCCATGTCAGCTGCTGGTGTTGGTCCACTGTGTTTCATCAAGCCCAGAGTAAATGCAGCTGTGTACCAAGAGATTTTAGAGCACTACATGTTTCCGTCTGCTGAAAAGCTCTATGGAGATGAGGAATTCATTTTCCAGCATGATCTGGCACCTGCCCACAGTGCCAAAACCACCAGTAACTGGTGTACTGACCATGGCATTACTGTCCTCGATTGGCCTGCCAATTCCCCTGACCTGAACCCCATAGAGAATATGTGGGGTATTGTGAAGAAGAAGCTGAAAGACACCAGACCCAACAATGCTAATGAGCTAAAGGCCGCTATTGAAGCATCCTGGGCATCCATAACACCTCAGCAATGCCACAGGCTGATTGCCTCCATGCCACGCCGCATTGATGCAGTAATCCGTGCAAAAGGATTCCCAACCAACTACTGAGTGCATTAATGGACATTTTCAAATGTTTGATTTTGTTTTGCTGTTATAGATCTTTTTTTTTACTTGGTCTGAGGAACTATTCTAATTTTTTGAGATAGGATTTTTGAGTTTTCTTAAGCTGTAAGCCATAATCAGCAATATTAAAATAATAAAATGCTTGCAATATTTCAATTGATTTGTAATGAATCCAGAATGCATGACTTTTTTGTTTTTTTAATTGCATTACAGAAAATAAAGAACTTTATCACAATATTCTAATTTTCTGAGACAGTCCTGTATGTGTAAATTTACTTGGCAATAAACCAAATTCTGAATTGATTCTGACCAGTGTTCAGGCAACTTTGTGTTGTTTTTAGACTTTTATATTGCTGAGCGATAAAGTGCTGCTTGAAAAAAAAAAAAGCGACGCCCCCCCTCACCCGCCACGGCTCGAAAGCATGAATGTTTTTCCAAGGATACACCATGAATGCTGTGTGGTTACAGATTTACAAGAGGGACTTGGGATGGCGTGGTCCTCGCGGGATCCTTTTACAGAGCATTTGGACCTAAACAAACTGTTAAGAGTCATATTCATAACTGTTCACATATTTTATAACAATTAGAATAATTAATAATAATTAGAACATTATAAAACATTTTCTAATTGTTCAAACTAATTGGGATTAATCGTAAAAAAAACTAACGCTCTGGTCAGGACTTGGACCGCCTGTTATTGTAGCACTGAAATCAGCTGTTCTGATCGCACAGTTATTTCTTACTGTATAACATTAATTTCCACGTAATTTGGCTGAATAACGCATTATTAGAGCATTCGCAGACAAAATAGGAGGTATTATCAGACAGGAACTAGAGGCGTGTTTCATTCAGCCAATTCGCTATTTAATGCATAAAAAAAACAATCTGGATCAGTGTTTTACAAAAAACCGTGAGCATAATTTTGTCATGACCTGTTTATTATGATATGACATGATATAATAAGAATTAAAAGTATGCTCTGTGTTGTAAGCACATTTCCTTGTGTCAAATATGATAAAAACAGATTATTTCAGCTGCATTAAACTGTCAGCTTCCATCACTGCTCCACCTGGTGGATAGATAAGCCATTGCAACTGATTTCCACATAATGCACCATAGGGGTTTTACAAGTCTGCCACACATTCACTAAGTCATCGTGGGGGATTTCTTTTCAGCCATGGACCTGACGATGAACCAACGGGGATCCCTCACGGACCTGTCCAAGGTACCATCAGGGAGGGAGGGGAAACATTCTCATTTCAATAGCAGTGGATAAGTGTCTGCTGGTTAACTGTAATCAGTTAGCTCTCAGCTCCATCTGGAACACAGTATCCTTCCCCTCTGTAGATAATGAGAACATGAAGGGGCTTTCAAAAAGTTACATTTTTCATTGTTAAATATCATAATACAAATGTCAAATGCATTGTAATACCTTGATAAAATCATTGTCAATGAATACGAGCTTGGAATGATGCCTGTTATATTATTAGTGATGGCATTTCTCTAAATTAAGAACACATTTCCCATGGGCATGTTTGCTGCTTCAGACTGTCCTCTCTAGAAAATGAGGTGATAATTTATGTTTTCCCTGACAGGCGTTGGTAATGTGGGCATGTGAAATATAATTTCTGTCAGGAAAGGTGTCTGGACCCAAATTCAAGGAAAAAGGGGAGCAAGATTCCGCAGGAAGATTGGCTGGGGCAGGGCAGAGGCATCTCTCTGGGACAGGATGGCTCCCACCTCCACAACAAATTGTCTCTCAGGGTCTGGTACTTGGAGGATGGGAGCAGATGTGAACCAGGCCTTGAGTTTCTTGAAGGCCTCCTCAGCTGAGGAAGACCACCGGAACGGCACCTTGGATAAGGCGAGGGCCGTGAGTGGGGAAGCAACAGTGCTATAGCCGCAGATGAACCTCTGATAGAAGTTTGTGAACCCCAGGAACCGTTGCAGCTGTTTACGTGAGTCAGGGACAAGCCAGGACATAATAGCTGACACCTTGGTGGTGTCCATCTGCATGCTCCCCTGTCCCACGATGTACCCCAGGAAGGAGACAGATGAGGTGTGGAACTCACTTTTCAGTCTTGACCAACAAAGAGTTCTCCAGGAGGCACTGAAGGACCGACTGGACACGATGCAAATGCTCCTCTTTAGTTTTGTCCCTTAGCACATCGTTGACCAAGGCCTGAAACACAGCCGGGCGTTGGTGAGGAAGAAGACCTCACCAAATATTCCTAGTGTTCTGAGGTGTTGTTGAAAGCTGTCTTCCACTCATCACCATCTCAGATCCGCACCAAGTGATAGGTGAAGAGGGGCGGATGATCCTGGCGGCTAGGGAGTCATTGACAGATTGCTGGGGTGGGACAGATTTCTTCAGATAGAAATAGAAACAAACAGAAAAGAGAATTAATACATATTACAAGGCAACTCAGATAATGTAAATAGCAAGATACACACATTTGTAATTTCCAACTATTTCTACCTTAAATTAATTTACAAATTCACTCCCACTAAATGAACATAACACATGCACAGCTGCTGTCATCATTTTAACAGGAAATGCATTCCATATTACCGAGTAAATGTGTACTTCTAACGGCATTGTAACTTTAAGTACTACTAATTTTTAATTAAATACAATTATGCAGTCAGTTTTTAAATCACAAACGATACAAGAAATTAAACAAGCCGTTCTGCAAACATGTACACAATCAGCTCACCGAGCCACACACACACAAGCGCGCTACCGATCATGACATGAATCCAGCGTCAATCAAACGAGTAGCGGCAGCGATCTCCAGCAGGTAACAGTCTCTCAAGCTAAAAAGTTCAGCGTCTTACCGGCTGCCTCTGGTCTCGATAGATATTTGGGCCCTGCACAATCTTGGTCTGGATTTCAACGTAGTCACGAACACATCCTCTCTGCGCTTCCATAACGCCAAGCTGCGCTCTTTTAAATGGGAAACACTCAGGCAGATTAGTCACATCCGGTTTGTCCCATTACTATCTGGACAGCTCAAGCTTGACTTGACAGCTTCAGTTTGACATGACAATCACTACCTCAATCCAAAACTATTGACTGGATAAGACACAGTGTAACAATACGACCAGAACACAGGTAAAAGGACTCAAATGCACAACTCAAAGACAGATCTAGTGTCGGCAAAATAGTCTTTACTAGAAGCAAAAACCGGGTTTGGTACACAGGAAGGCAGTCGGGTAGCAAATAAAACAGGCAGGGAGTAGGCAAAGGCAGAGTCAGGTCACGGAATTAAGGAAACCGGGAAGTCGAAGGCAGGAAACAGGAACAGGATACACACGGAACAACGCTGGAACTCTACGACACGAAGGTACACAGACGAACTGGCAATGAGGGGAACAAAACACACAGACTATATACACCAGGAAGTGGGCGGGGTAACGAGACACTGGTGGAGACACTAACGAACAGATTGGGAACATCTGGGGGGGCAGGAAGTAGACATAACTGAAACGGGAGAGAACAGGTAAGTAACAAAATAAAACAGGAAGTACAAACAACAATAAACAATTTACGGACAGCAGGAACCCTTACAGTACCTGGCACCTGATGTCTCAGGAAACTTGGGATGCTGACGGTGGAAGTTCCGGATGAGAGTATGGTGCAGAACTGCTGAGAAGGACTTGCCGAGCCCGGCTCCAGGTCCGGTGACAGCGGCGGACTAGTGCCTGAGCAGACGGAACGCTGGACTCTGCCTCCAAGTCGGGAAACAGCGGCTGCTGGTAGCCATAGGCGCACTGAAATGGAGCTAGACCAGAGGCAGAAACAGGCAAGGTATTATGCGCATACTCAACCCAGATCAGATGTTTGCTCCAAGTGACTGGATTCTGGGAAATGAGGCAGCGCAGGCACATCTACAGGTCCTGGTTGAGTCTTTCAAGTAGGTTGAGAATCAGCCGGCCTTTTCATCTCCCCAACTTTCCTTATTCAAACCATGGAAACTCCCCAACTCTCCTTGGTCAAACCATGGAATCTCCCCACCTTTCCGTGTTCAAACCAAGGAATGAAGTAGGTGACACAGAGATTGAATGTTATAAAGGTGATTCTTAAATGCTCAATTTAATAGAAGTGATTCAGAATGTTATAAATACGATTAAATCTAATAAATGTGATTTAAAAGAGACTCGAATTTAGGAGATAGAATTCACGATGTAATTGTGTGGAGTAACATTTGATACATGCCATTTTATGAAGTAAACTATAGAATACATGTTCAGATTAATGATCTGGAAATAAACTCACTGGGCCCTTGCTTAAGGACTCGCTTAGAAACTCATTGAAAGCATGGCCTCATCACTAGGAACATACCTAGGATGTTAATGCTCACCAAGTGCGTACATAATGGGTGCCTGCAAAGAATATATATAAATAGAAGATAGGAGACTCTAGCATGGCCTTAAACGGACAAGTAATTAAGGTACATAGTTATATCCTAGGACCTTCATTAAACAATACGTCACAGGCATATTGTGGTACGTAGGAACAAATAGATATATATATATATAGATATATATATATATATATAGAGAGATAGATATATATATAGATAGCGATATAGATAGAGATATATATAAGAGAGATATAGATATATAGATATATATAGATATAGATATAGATATATAGATATATATATATATATATATATAGTATATATATATATATATATAATATATATATATATATATATATATATATATATATATATATATATATATATATATAAAAGAACCGAGCCGACATAAGCTCGAGGTTATTTCCTCTGCGTCTTCACCCGAGATGAGAGATGTGAAGACTACAACACCAAAAAGACTCTGGAAGAAGTGATCCAAGTTGCTGACCGAAGCACAGGATAGGAGTAATCACTTTCCCAACAGCTTGGACCCACAGATTGGATCTTCAGAGTTTTCTATGCTCACTCTGCAAATGGACGATTGACATGGACTGACCTCAAAAGACTTTCAACAAAGTCAAGAGCGGCACGGAGGCCTTCGTCACGCAGGAAGGATAGGAATGCTAGGCCTGGCGATCCGACCTCTCTCGCTCTCTCTCACTCTCCCCACTGATAAGTAAATCAGATAGACATGGCAGTTATGAGTTAGGGATTTATATTATAGTTCTGATAATCATGTTACATGTAGTTTGAGTCAATTTAAGCTGTATGCCTTGCCCCTGCTATAATACTTAAAATAAAATGAATCTTTTGATTTAAACCTAGAATTGTGGATATTAAGAATTTGTATCTTTATGAGGTATCTTATAAAGGTTTGGAGTGATTAATATCTCTAAGGTTCTGTTAATGATTGTCTCTAGCAAGTAGATTAAACATGTCCCTGTGGTCAATTCCTGACTACTAACTAAACCTAGTCAATACCAAGTGCACAGATCATAGAGGAGAGCTTGTCAGACGACCGTGACCAGTGGTAGCCGCCAAATTCACATTGTTATTCAATTAGGCGGTGCAATTATTGGTGCAAGCGGGATAGACGGTTGTATACAGGCAGTAGACACTAGGCGAAGTCTCCTCGCCACCAACTTAAATAGTCGCTATATTCTAGTTAAGGCAGAACTTGATAGGATTAGGACTCGGACCCGTTAGTTGGAGAGTTGGTCGAGACTCGCCCCTGAGGGACCAGGGCGCGACCTACGCGGATCTAACAAGTCTCTCCGACTGAACGTTGGAGTGGGGATGATAACTGGAAGAAAGGCTGACCTTGGTGCCTAGGAGAGAGCAAAATGCTCTCCAGAACTGGGAGACAAATTGTGGAACCAGGTCCGACACAACGTCCCTGGGAAAACCATGGATTCTGAACACATGCAACAACTTGACCTCTGCTGTCTCTCTAGCAGAAGGAAGTTTAGGCAGAGCAATGAAGTGTACCATTTTCGAAAATCTGTCTACCACTGGGGAGACCGGTGACAAAATCCAATTAAATCTCTGCCCAGGGACAGTGTGGCACAGAGAGAGGACGCAGGAGACCAGAAGGAGGACGACGAGACGTTTTATTGCGGGCCCAGGGTGACATGAAAGGAGGGAGGTGTGGGCCCAATGACCTGGGAATAAAGAGATTCAGGCACAAATAAACGGTTAGTCAGACATCCCTCTGGGACCTGAATGTTAATGTTGGCTTGTTTGATCTTCTCCTCAATAACCCATGTAACTGCCCCCACAACACAGGCAGGTGGCACAATTAATGAAGGAGTTCTAGGAGTAGGATCAGGGTCAAACACGGGGACAGAACATCGGCCTTGATGTTCTTTGACCCAGGACGATAGGATAAGGCAAAGTCAAATCTTGTGAAGAACAAGGCCCACCTGGCCTGTTTGGTGTTGAGTCGTCTTGCGGATTGAATGTACTGCAGGTTCTTGTGATCAGTCCAAACCAGAAAAGGATGCTCTGCTGCCTCCAACCAGTGCCGCCACTCCTCCAATGTCAACTTGATAGCAAGCAGTTCCCGGTTACTGACGTCGTAGTTTCTTTCAGCTGGAGACAATTTTCGGGATAAGAATGCACACGGATGCAGCTTGTTATCCTTCTCGGATCATTACGAGAGAACGGCTCCGAGTCCTACATCTTACGCATCGACTTCCACCACAAACTGCCGCTGAGAATCCGGAAGTGTGAGAATTGGGGCTGGAGGTAAAACTTGTCTTAAGTCCCTGGAAAGCCTTCTAGGCCTTGGAGTCCCACAGGAATCTGGCTGAGGAAGAGGTTAGGACATGTAGAGGAGCAGCAAACCAAGCTATAGTTCCTGATGAATCGTCTATAGGGAAAAGATGAACAATTTGGACTGAAAATTGGTACCTTGGTCAGTCTGGATTACACGGCGAAGTCCGAATGTAGATAATGTCTATAATGTAAAATAATTTAAAATAACCCTAACGAACAGGACACGATGTAACATGAATGACAATCCCACAAAACACACTGGGGCAGACAAGGCTAAATACACAGACACTAAACGAGGGAATAAGACACAGCTGGGGAGAAAGGCAGAAACACAAGGGCAGAGTAAATGGACACAGGAGGAACACATTAACAATCAGAAGGAGAGGGTAAAGACACAGACAGGAAGTACCATTAGACATTTAACAAGGGGGAGTGAACACTTTAACGTAAAACAGGACACCGAAGAACAAGCAGATTGTTACACACAGTCGACTATCACCCTCTCAAATGGCTCTCCTATCGCAGGTAAAGGGTGCAATGGAGCTGGGTGGATAGCCTGGTTAGGTTTGCTGACAATCTGGCAAACATGACAACAATGACAGCACTTAGCAACATCTGTTTTTAACCCAGGCCAAAAGAAGTGTCTAAGTATGAGCTGATACTTTTTCATCACGCCCAGATGTCCGGACCATTGACTTTCATGAGCTACTGTCAAGACACGTTGATGGTGCCCAGCGGGCACAACTACTTGATATACCGTGTTCCAATCAGAATCAATAGCTGCCGCGAGGGACCATTTTCGAATCGAAATGTCTTTGTTAAGAACATACGCTACCTTCTCACCACTTGCTTTGTCGGCACTCACCACATTAGAAAAACACTTCTGTAGTGTCGGATCTGCTCGTGTTACCCGGAGAGTCGGGCAATCAGGAGACACAGCAGGGCTGACGTATCATCATTTTTACGTGCCTGTGCACGGGTGACTACACAAATAGGGAACACGTCAGAATGTTGCTGTATTACCTCATGTGACCATGCTGACTGAAGGGAGTCCAACACTTCCAGCGCAGGAGTACCTGTGTTATCTACAAACGCCCTTGACGCATTGGACGCTTTGAGGCACTAAACAACACAACTGAAATACAAGCTGTTGAATAATCAATGATCCTCAACACAGCTGATGTCCGGAGGACGCTGAAGAAAGTTGATCCCCGGAAGGCGGCGGGCCCGGACAGTATTCCAGGACGGCTGCTCAGGAACTGTGCCGACCAGCTGGCCCATGTCCTCACGGACATCTTCAACACCTCGCTGGACCAGGCTATTGTTCCATCATGTTTCAAGTCAGCAGCCATTTTTCCAGTGCCTAAAAAATCCCCAATCACTTGTCTGAATGATTACCGGCCGGTAGCACTCACCCCCATCATGATGAAGTGCTTTGAGAGGCAGGTCAAGGACCATATCATCTCCATACTTCCCCCCCAATCTCGACCAGTTCCAGTTTGCTTACCGCCCAACCGCTCCACAGAGGACGCCATCTCCTCTGCACTCCACCTGAGCCTGGCCCACCTGGAGGAGAAGAATACCCATGTGCGAATGCTGTTCCTGGATTTCAGCTCGGCATTCAACACAATCATCCCCCAAGCATCTGGTAAGCAAACTGGGACCCCTCGTCCTCAACACCCCCCTGTGTAACTGGCTGCTGGATTTCCTCACCAACAGACCCCAGCACCATTTCTCTGAGCACTGGCTCCCCACAGGGCTGCGTTCTGAGTCCACTGCTGTTCACCCTGATGACCCACGACTGTTGTGCCAGGTTCAGTACGGACCACATCCTGAAGTATGCGGATGACACAACTGTGGTGGGACTCATCAGGGACAACAACAAACTGGCCTACTGGTGTCACACCAACAACCTGATCCTGAATGTTGACAAAACAAAAGAGATCATTGTTGACTTCAGGAAAAAGCAGCACTGTCACACACCACTCCTCCTCAACGATAGCAGTCAAGACAACAGACAGCACAATAGTCTGACCTGGTCCCTTCACACCTCCTCACTGGTGAAAAAGGCACAGCGGCGCCTACACTTTCTGCGCAGGTTGAAAAGAGCACAGCTCCCCCCTCCCATCCTCACCACGTTCTATAGAGGCACCATAGACAGCATACTGATCAGTTGCATCTCTACCTGGTCTGGAAACTGCAACACCTCAGACTGGAAGTCTCTGCAGAGAGTGGTGAGGACAGCGGAGAGAATCATCGGGACGTCTCTTCCTTCCATCAGAGACACTGCTAATAAACGCTGCCTCAACAGAGCCCAGAACATTATAAAAAACCCCACTCACCCCCATCACGGCCTGTTCTCCCTGCTGCCCTCTGGCAAGAGGTTCCGCAGCATAAGGAGCAGAACAACCAGATTCTGTAACAGTTTCTTTCCCCAAACCGTCAAACCGTTGAACCAAAAATAACTTTTTCTCCTGAGCAATGTGATGTGAACTCCACTCTTAAAAATATATACATTTAAGAGTTCTTAGAGTGTATATATGTTATTTATATAAATTATTATATAAATGATATATATTTTAAGTACACATTTTATTTTATATTTATGCATCAGCACCACGACACTTTTAAATATTTATGACCAATTACTCAGTTACGTTTACAGTAAGCCAGGACAACGAAATTTCATTTTAAATAGTACATTGTATAAATCTCGAAATGACAATAAAGTTTTTTGATTGATTGATTGATTGATCTGTGCCTCGAGCTCCTGTTAATGCAGCCATACAACTTTGGCAGCTTCTATTTCCAGCTTCCTGATCTCATGCTGTCTGTCCTGAGCCCCCATTTGGAGATGGGCAAGGCAGACTTTAAGTCGAGCCTCGTCTCTGGACCCAGAAATGACGAAAGACAGAGGCTCATAGCGAGGCAACTTAAACTGAGTTTTCATCCGCTCGCCTACCTTGCCACCAACTTCTGCCGCAGCTCAAGCAGCTTGAGGTTCCCCCTCAAACCTTTCACTCAGAGTAACATCAAGCACAGCAAGCTCTGACCATACTGGCAACACAACCATCACCCGTTCCACCAACTAATTTACAACTAGAGCCTTAAGCTCTCTCTTAAGTATCAACCTAGGATACGTGACACCAAAGTAGTTGGAAATTTGCATCAAATCATCTTTACGACATGAGTCAATTTTATCTACAGAGGGATGGGCCAAAAATTACATCGAACTGCGCCATTTCCAGTTAACAAAACAATCTACGGGATTTCCAATAAAACCAAACGATCAATAAATATTTTGTTTTTTTCCGGGAGTCTATTAATTTGATCCCCGACGATCAAGCATTAATAAAATATATTTTATATATTATATATTAAGTTGTCCTCTTCCCATTGGTTGGCTGGGGCCAAGTCCTATTGGCCCCTTGTAGCCATATAGGCATGTCCACAACTCTTTGTGCTGATGTCTTCCTTGGTATTTCTTCAGTCGCCCCCTACAGGAGGGGAGTACCTCCAGCATGTATTACACTAATATTTATTGTCCTGAACAGTGAATACATTCAGTACATAATAATTATTTTCAGTAGTACATAAATACATATAGTTATTGAATATTACAAATTGTAGAAGAACTAATACATATCAATACATTCAGGAGTTAATTATCTCACTGATTCCCTCCTTACACACCATTTATGTAATATTGTAATAACTGTAATTAATCCAATCCACATGATGAAAAATGATACGAAACCCGCTCCAATTTGATCTTTTGCACTCTCTGGGACACTCCTATTGCATCTTTGTATGCTGTGGTGCTGTGCTTTTCTTATGTCTTCTAAACAATGCTCCAACAGAACTTGGAGTGAAAACTGGGTTAATACAAAATACGTAAAAAGGCGTAAACGGCACCAGAGGACCTAGCGTGCTTAACAAATATCTCCGAACAGCTTGTTAAACAAGCTGACGAACCAACTATCACAACCTAAGGATTTCGAATAGCTGGCATGAAATACGAAATACAATATTCAATATACAAGGTCACGGGTACAAGCAACCAAAATGGGTTTTCTCAGACGGGTGGCTGGCATCTCCCTTAGAGATAGGGTGAGAAGCTCAGCCATCCGTGAGAGACTCGGAGTAGAGCCGCTGCTCCTTTGCGTTGAAAGGAGCCAGTTGAGGTGGTTCGGGCATCTAGTAAGGATGCCACCTGGCCGCCTCCCTAGGGAGGTGTTCCAGTCACGTCCAGCTGGGAAGAGACCCCGGGGAAGATCCAGGACTTGGTGGAGAGATTATATCTCCTCACTGGCCTGGGAACGCCTCGGGATCCCCCAGTTGGAGCTGGCGGATGTGGCCCGGAGAAGGGAAGTTTGGGGTTCCTTACTGGAGCTGCTGCCCCCGCGAACCGACCCCGGATAAGCGGTAGATGATGGATGGATGGATGGGGGGATGGAATATACAAGGTACACCATGCAAGAGCGCGACAGTCTCAGCACCAAACAGAAATGCCTATGGCTGACAACACCAGCAGCCTTGACTGTAGAACTGGCCAGGCAGTTATATCTTCTGGTCTCTCCAGTGTGCCTCGGATTGAAGGACCAGGTACAGGTACGGTCCAATCTCAACTCAGTCTTCATCAGGTGGGAGGAGAGGTATCACTGCAGCCAATCAAGGGACGGGGGTCACACATCCTAATCAATATACACAATAGGGAAACAAAGTTGCATGCATCCACAGAATAATCCCCGAAGATAAACAAGGCAGACGGCATTGGCCATGGCCGTAACACCGGAAAACTTGTAGATGAGCACCCTTGTGCCAAACTAGTACTCTCCCCGTGGCCTAATCCAGTTTAACCAGCCATGGAAGCCCCAGGATCAGTGGATGTGCGGGAGAGTCAGAAAGATGGAAGCTGAGGTGCTCCGTCTGAATCGAATCAACCGTGTGGTGGGAAACTCGGCACAACAGCCGACCGTCTAATGCCTTAGCCTCTAGTACTTGGGGTAGAGGAATCAGCTTCAGACCCAACCTCTTAGTTAGTCCCCAATCCATGAAGCTCTCATCCGCTCCGGAATCCACTAAAGCGGGATGACAAAGAGCTCCACAAGGGGAAATAAGATGAGCGGGTGTGAGAGTGCGAGAGGGGCTGCTAGCAGAGATTGTTCGGCTCACCGGTGCCCTCTTCTTTACTGTTAAGCCCTGCTTTTTACTGGAAATCTGGAGATAAAATGTTCCAATTCAGAGCAGTAGATACATCTGCCCTCACGGAGCCGCCGCTGCTGTTCCTCTGTAGACAACAGGGTCTGACCAAGCTGCATTGGCTCCTCTACTACAGCTGTCGCCATCGGAGAAACCGGCAATGGAGCATGTTGACGGGAAGAAGGCCCCGAGGATGAATGAAGTAATCTTGACTGACCCCACTGCCTGATAGAAGAGACTGTGGATTCCTGGATCTGGTTGTCGATGCGGATAGACATGGTGATGAGAGAATCCAAATCAGATAGAAGCTCGAGCGGAGCCAACAGGTCTTTAATGGGATCGGAGAGTCCATGCCGGAAGGTGTCGAAAAGAGCCTGATCATTCCAACCCCACGGCAAAATTGGAAACCTGCCGCCTCCCCTGTCGAATGCCCGTAAGGGCTCTGGCGGCCTCTTGGCCCGGAGCTGTGTGGTCAAAAATCTTCCGCACCCCAAATTGCCAGCCTGATTTGCAGCCAGCTTCACAATTGGCTAGCTGCCGTCCTGTTGGCATTCAACAGTCTCTGTCAGACTTTCAAGCTTCTGGGGAAGCCGTTGTAGATGCTGTCCTGTCAGCTTCAAGTCTGTTCCTCGGCCCGAGACTCTGCAGCACCCACCAATCCTGAGTCTCAGGAGTCCCGCAGCTCCTCGGACGAAAACCAAGCCAGTTCCGTGCTCTGGTAGTCCCTCCTGAAGCAGTCCCCAGTTTCTACTGCCAAGCCGCGCCATAGTATGCTTTCCCCCGCCGAGCTGAAGGAAACCCCTACCCCTGCAGAGAGGCTACGCCCGTCTGGTCATCCTCCAGAGGGGTCTCACCACTTACTTCATCTTCCAGGGGGGCTACTCTTTAGCCGACAACCTCCTGTGCGACCCTGGACATCCGTTCAATCTCCTGCACTTCCCCTAGAGCAGCTCCACCCTTTAGTCCTGTCTCCTGGTCATCCTCCTGGCCAGATAAAACGTTTGGCCCAGCTCACGAGCCATCCCCCTGAGTTGCCCTGCTCCATCTCTGTCCTGCCCACAATCTGCCAGGGGAATCTTGCTCCGCCCCTGTCCAGCTACCCCTTCTTAGTTCCCTGGTCACAAGTGACAGTACTAAAGTCTCTTAAAAAAATCCAAATGTAGTTTCTTAATAAATGTCTACAGTTAACGTTTGAAATAAGAGATGTCAACATAAATAACTGTAAAACCTGCAGAAACTCTGTCGGCTCCTAATTTATAGACCGTTCTTTTTCAATGTGCATATGATTTATTGGTATTTGTTTATGTTGTGACTCAACCACCACATTCACAAGAAAGAAAGAAAGTTATCAAATCACTTAAAATACATCTTTAGAAAGACTATAAATAAAATCTTTGCATTTTCACTATACACTGTACCTATGATTTTAATGAATACTGGAAAGGAAAAATAATAGGAAACAAAGAGAAAGCAAAAAAGACGTGGTGACAGGTGAACAGTCAGGGATTTTTTTCACCATGGAAACCATATTCAAAAGACAGACACACACACACACACACACACACACACACACACACACACACACACACACACACACACACACACACACACACACACACACAGTACTTGCTCAGCTTGTAGTGTCAGCTTGTAGTGTCATCTTGTAATCACAGCCAATCAGGCCTAGAGCAGCAGCTCATGATTACATTGGTCCTTGGATGGTATATTACTGTAACACAAGAGGGAGAAGTTCTTTGTCTGCCTCAAACCTTTTCTCACACTTACTTAAAAAAAACCATATTCTTTTACTTTTACTTTCTCACACATACACATGTGACACTTTGCTCAATATGGGGTGGTGGGGGACATATGAAGTTTTCCATTATAGTGGTCTAGTGGTTAGGCTTCCAAATAGAACACCACAAGTTATGTGTTAAATACCAGGGGCTGCCACCATTGCGCCCCTGAGCAAGGCACTCCAAATGCTTAAAGTGCAAGATGGGGTAAAACAAATCACTCCAATATCACGTTGGATTACAATAGGGGTGTGGAACCTTTTTCCTATCAAGGGTCATTTACATTTTTACAACATCCTTCGAGGGCCATACTAATTATTGAACTCATAAATTGAATCATGTTTCTGTGACACTTCTTATTGTGTCACTTACTGCAATTATATTTTATTTATTTTATTGCAAGTTTTTGAAGAGAATGTGTTTTCTTAGTTTCCTCACTGTTCTACTTCTACTACAGGGGCTAGGGGCAAGGAGTTATATTTCTGGGGAATGCATAATCTTGTGGTGACCCACTTGGGACACAGACATTCATTGAACATTATGAGAGGAGGTACGGCTCCTTTAAGATGCATAACCCAGGAGCTTTCTGGGTAATAGAGAGAGTTGGCGGGAGTTTGAAATGTACAGTTGATTGGTTTTTTGATGCTTCACTACTGCCGCTGTTTTACTGTTCATGTTGGGAAGTAAACGTTCGACTCGACCACTTGTCTACCGTCTCATCGTTTCTACACACTCCCACAATCTCTTTATAGCGATTAGGTATCCTCCAACTCTCACTCTTTCATCATAGTAGCCCACTTTCTGCAGAAAACACAAACCTGTCAACTCAGCACTTACCGATAACCGTGGAGTTTAATGATGAATCAACAGCACTTTGATAGTGGTAGGAACATGTCCCTAAAAGTCACAGAACAGTAGGCATCTTATCCCAGTTAATAATCTATTCTAGTGGCCCTGGGGGCTCACCTGGTAGAGCGGGTGGTCTATGTGTATATATATATACATATATAATGAAATTGATAAGAAAATGTATGATGTTTGATTAGCAGTTTTTTGTCTTCTGAGGACATCTGGACTTCAACTAATATTCTAGCAATCAAGTAATGGTTTCACTTATCACTCTGGATAAAAGTATTTAAATTGCTGCATTAATAGCCTGCATTGCTAATGTAAATGTATGATAGATTGCAGTAAAGTAGGTTGGTGCCCACAAATCAACCTTTTAACACAATAGCTGAATTTGAGGATGCTTTTATCTAAAGCCCTGTGCAGTACAGTGTGTGAAGTCATCTGAGTGTCCACAGTGGAAATCAATCCTCTAATTCAGCGACTAAAACTGTATCTTCATCCAACCACTGAGGCAACCACCAGCCCTTAGGAAAATAAATGATTCATTGAGTCTTTGGTATAATTACTGTATATCAAACAAGAGAGTCGCTGAGAAGACTGCTAGCCTATAGTGGACGTTTTGGCATGGCACTACAATATTATGCATAGCAATGTCAGTTGATCCATCGCTTTGGACTGAACTTTCTTAAAAATAAGAATTACCATGACATTTTGGTGTGCATATAATAAGATCACACTATATGCTGCATTGCTTTCATGTTTTTTGCATTAATTCGAATGACCTGGATACAGTTATTAACAATGATTTGTTAATGACACATTTTAGAACACATCAATCCTGAACACCAATATATTGTTTATACAAGCAGCCACAGCAACTACACAGGCAAGGAGAAGAAGAATGAGTGAGATGGGGCCCATGAGCAGGTTATCATAGTTTCTAAAAAAATAATAATAGGGGACTCAGATCTACTGATGCACATTCAACTTGTGTTGGACCCACTTGTATTAGACTGCTGTCACAGGGTCATCTCTGGTTGTCCCTGTTATTACAGACTCCATCTGCTGTGTCAGGGCTCAACAATAAGGATTTCCCAATTACCCGGGGCTAGTAAAATACCACTAGTACATCAAGCAACTCACTTTATTCATAAGTGGTTATCAGTGCCTGATTGGTACTGCGCATGTGCAACTCTCAGAGATGAGAAGGAAGATGGCTCACGAAAAAATGATGTGTCTAAATTAGAGATGCCCTGATCACGTTTCTTTTGCCGCCATTAATAATTGCCGATCGTTTTTTGTTATAGCACCTGGTATAATTTTTTCACCACCATCCTGGAACCATCCGGAAAAAGAATTCAACCATTCTAAAGTCTTTAGGTTTAAACCGTCAATATTTCTAAATGTTATTCATTTACTTTGTTATTGTTATCCATAGTGGTTATTTTCAGAAAATAAACATTAATTTACCCTGTGTGTAGTTCAAATAGTTGACTCATAAACGTTTTTTGTTTTTCTCTCACTTTGTTCATATGCACGCTTCTCTCCTAGTCGCCCACACGTGTTGACTTTTGATTTCTCTCACTCTTCAGGGTGGGTCATATAATGACGCTTTAACATAAATATCACATAAGCCGCCTTATTACGGAAAAGTTGTGGATAGTACCTGGTACCTAGTACCTTTTTTAGTACCACCTCAGCTGTTCGAAGTGAGCTAAAATGCTGCAGACCACTGATTGGTCAGTGGGAATAGTCTCGTGCCTCACTGGGCTTTCCTGCACAAACCCTGCATTTTTAAATAGAGAACTATCGTCAATAGCGATCGCAATTCATCAATCCAGATTTTAAAAAAAATGTCAGCCTTACAATTGACAAAGTGCAGACATTCATCTGTTTGGTTGCCAATGGAAGGATTCAGCGAGTGTCCTGTTGCCAGGTCACTTTCAAGCAAAGTCGCTTCGCCTAAGAGCTGATCACCCCACTTACACTGAGGGGCTACTATCTGCAGTGAATAACATAATTCTTAAAAGTACCTGGTACTAAAAGCAAGTGGAGATGAGTAGAGCCGTACCATGTGGTGGAAACACGTCATTACTTACAAACCCCTACATTTAAGATTAACTCCTAACTAGTGGATTTAGTTTATAATCAAGAGCTACACAAATCAGTATATATTAATGAAATGTGGTCTATTGCACAAGCTGCCAATAAGTGACTACTGGACAGCAACAGTATATATAAATGCAGTTAAACAGTATTAATGCTATAGCCTGGCAGGATGATTAGTGCCCTTTTGTCTTTGATTCAGTGATCACTCACTGCTGATTTTAATAGTCCCCCTTAGCAAAACTATATTATGTATGTATATGCTGTATCATTATTTAACAGGATATGTATGTTACATCGTAAAGGTAAAAGTAAAAATCAAGGAAAACATTTGCTGGTCTATCCTTTCCAATGTGTGTATTTGCTGCTTTTATCTGTTTTGTGACATTGAATATCTTCGGGGGTTTGGACTGTTGATCAGACTGCATAAATACTTTGAAAGAACTTGGGAACTTTGTTTGTTGTTTTTACAATAAATAAATATTTTTAGTTTATAAAAATGGCAGAAGAACCAGACTGTAAATAATGTTGACTGTACTGGATTTAAATTAGTGAACTGTTTGCGTGGTCAGGTGCACTATCTGTACTATATTTGTAGAATTACTTTCCTGATGATTGTGCTCTGTCATGTCACTATACAGGACTTAATCTCACTGTTTGATCCCCATAAACTGTATTATATATGAGTATTGATATTAAATGTTTTGTTTGTATCTGTTCTAAATGTTTATCTTAATGCTTTTCTACTGTATTTGAATATTACTGAATACTTTATCTGAAGTCTGCCCTGCCTGCACATTGTGCTTGTGTAACAGCTCGTGGCTCCACATTTTTTCTGTTTGCACAACTGGAAGTGTGATGGTGCAGCCTCGCTCCTCTGCGAGAACATTAAATTAATAACAGATAGTCACAGAGACTTCCCACATCCTTTTCAATCACTTGGCAATAATTGCAGCAGTGTTTTTGCTCGCTCTTCTCCGCTCTTTAACCGGGGGGAGGAGGCTGGGTGCTGCTGTCTCCAGAGATGCTCTATGCTTGAGAAGAAGACTCACTCAGTAAAGCAGGGGATGCTGAACAGCCTATATGCTAGATGGGTAGAACTAAAGGAAAGAGGCCAGTGGTAGATAATATTCTCAAAGGAATATTATAATGATCCTATAGCTCACTGTTGACTTGAAATACAAATGTGTAAGATAAGACATCATTTAAACTTTAAAACTTAAAAAAAAGAACTAACAATATCAACAGAGTATGAAGAGGTAACAGAGTAGACGTTAAGAGAAAAACGTCTATGTGTTGTGTTGCAGAGATATCTACAGAAGTTAGCATGCTAACTGGCTAGCGCTGGCCCGTACAGTCTAGGAGGCGACAGTGAGACACTGAAGCACCAGTCTGAGAAAGATGAAGTACAGCTGACAGACTTAGCAGACTCAGGGTCTACTTCACAGCCATGATCCTGCACATTTTTGATAGTTTGTTTTGATTAAATGCAAAGTGGCAGAAACGAGAAAACGACTCGCACCCTCACCTCATCCGGATCGTCAAACATTCTGTTGCTGCTGTTACTGAGGGTAGACACAGAACTCCATCAGCCTGCTGTGACTCCGGGTGCTGGGATATATGCTGGTCGAAGCAGTACTAGGTTGGTGTGGAGGACGAAACAAAAACAAGAGTCGTTCCCTCGTCTCTGTCGCTCAGACCCAAGCAACATACAAATGATCAAAACAAAGATACAGACAGACTGACTGACTGACTGACTGACTGACAGGCAGACAGTCAGACAGACAGACAGGCAGGCTTGCACAGGAGTAACAAATACACAGTAAATATATCATCACTAGAAGAGAGAGAGATATATAGTTGTAGAATATAGTTTGTACTATGTTGTTTATCCTGTACACACGACATCTATTGCACGTCTGTCCGTCCTGGGAGAGGGATCCCTCCTCAGTTGCTCTCCCTGAGGTTTCTTCCATTTTTCCCCCTTTAATTGTGGGGTTTCTTTTAGGAAGTTTTTCCTTGTGCGTGGTTCGAGTCCGACCCGTGGCCATTTGCTTTATGTCATTTCCCTTCTCTCTCTCCCTCTTTCACAATATACACTTCTCTCTCTTTCATTAAAGGCATACAAAGCCCACAAATATAACTCAGTTGTCTTCCTGTTTCTTGATCAAACTGGTGTCGGAGTCAAACAGGGCCAATGATCAGCATCTCAGTTTTATCAGCAGTAAATAATGTGACATCCGGTCTTTCACAGCATACAAGCAGGCATCTAATTGAATAATTATCTAATGATAATCCGCCTTTACAGGCACATACAGTTGAGATTCATCACCGTTTCAGTGTAAATAATTCCATGACTGCGTATAACTTGCCCAAGAGGCAAAATATAAAAAGGGAGATTTTACATCAGAACAGTTTTATGTGGTGTTATTATAGGAAACAGTGAGTTCAAGTGTTCAGATATGCAAGACTTATCTACGCGAGGGACACCTAATTGATTTTCACGTCTGCCTAGGAGTATGCAGTGATCTATTGAAGCAGAAATAGAACCATAGTAAGCAGAAGATCATGCACCACTTTACCAAGTGTACAGCAGACCCTGAAAGCAGATTGTAAAGGTTAAAAAAGATTACTATTAAATATATGGTCTGAAAGTTGTGGAGAAACAACTCTTCAAATTCAATTTTTGCTCAATGTTCTTATGTTCTCCGAACTGATAGTCTGTCTCCGACCAAAATCTATAATCTAATAGTTCATTTCATATCTCTAATGATATATATCACAATATAGCATGTTGTTCATTAAATGAATAGTCCATGTCAAATAACCACATAGTGAAGCCTATTTGTTTATATACTTGACAAATTAAAAGTATTGAGTATTTTCTCACTTTATTAGGAACTTTAAAGCAAAATTAACATAATATTTAAAGTGACATATTAGAGAACAAGTGTATAAATGTAGGGCTTGCATATATCTTATCTAAACAGGCCTGGTCTGTTTAAATAAAGGGGTCAGCAAATGTAATATGAATCAAAAACAGCTTTTTCTTCTGGTTTTACACTTGCTTTGTTGACATTGTTGTCATTGCAACTTGATAGTGTCAAACATTCATACCAATCCAAAAATGTGCCACTATATACAGTACATTTAGTTCTTATCTGTGTGGGGATGTGCATGGCTTCTCAGTAGATTATTTTATTTATCCGTTAACCGTTGTATGTCGTACAATAGAGATACTGTTCTGCCATCTGATATTGTGATGGTGATGTCTGTATGAGGTCCGAGAGGGGGGCGGGGGTTGCGCGAGGCAAGGTTTTATTTGTAGTTCCCTCCTCTCCTTTCCTCCGCTCTGTCTCTGACTGTAGGTGTGTGTGTGTGTGTGTGTGTGTGTGTGTGTATATGTGTGTGTGTGTGCGCAGTGCCCCTCCAAGACAAGGGGAAACACATGAACATGAAAAAAAGCATCAACTACATATTTTTCAGGATATAAAGAAGAGGACCTTGATGATTATAATATTTGGTATGACCTAAGCCAGAGAGGGTTGAAATTTCAATGCAAAGACAAGACTTCAATGTTTTTCACACAATCTTCAATTGGTTGTATGAGATGGCCTTCGTCAGAGAAGCTCTTGCAAGGGGTTGAGGTCCTTGCTCCTCACATGCACGTCTTACAAGGACAATTTTGGGAAAAGAGTTTGGACAGCAAGGATTCCTTGTCTTTGTTACTTCCTTTTTTACCAAATGCTGTAGGCAACGTAAATCAGTGTTCAACTGTGACCACCTGGAACTGTCTACAGTTCTTTAAGATGGGAGAAACAAAGATAGTATTCATAGCTAGAGAGACAAATCAGATTAGGGAACTAGTGGATGTATTTCAGCCTATTGGAGAAGCCACAGACCTCACACAAGAATAACAAAATATGACCATAAATGGTGTGGCACCCTGTATCCTTTCTCTTAATCCCCACCTGGAATATCAAAAGGTCTAAGTGTGCTACTAGCCTGCAAGGATTACTCCAAAGAAGATTCCGAGGGATCTTTGTCAATTTGAGGATGGCAGATTAATAGAGCAACCTTACCCTTCTCTGACCCTCTATCGGCCAACCTAAAAGCTGCTCTGCTGGATCCTTCATTTTGCACCATGGGGTTGACCCATAATGTTTGGTGTTGATAAAAAAATATGTTATGTTTTTGGTAGTAATCCAATTTAATGTCGGATCATGGAAGAAATGGGCCTTAAAGAAAATGTTAGTATGTTAATATAGATTGTCATAAGATGGTTGCTTTTGATAACCCATTTATGTGTTATGACCCCTTGCTTTTGGTGACTACTGGTGTTTATCATAATTGATTTTCAGAGAGGCGTGCAAGACCAACCCAACTGATGTCCCTGGTGGGACTCATCAGGGACAACAACGAACTGGCCTATAGGGAGGAGGTGAAACATCTGACAGACTGGTGTCACACCAACAACCTGATCCTGAATGTCGAAAAACAAAAGAGATCATTGTTGACTTCAGGAAAAAACAGCACTGTCACACACCACTCCTCCTCAACGGCACAGCAATAAAGACTACAGACAACACAAAGTTCTTGGAGGTACAACTCACAAACAGTCTGACCTGGTCCCTTCACACCTCCTCACTGGTGAAGAAGGCACAGCAGCGCCTGCAATTTCTGCACAAGTTGAAAAGAGCACAGCTCCCCCCTCCCATCCTCACCACGTTCTACAGAGGCACCATAGAGAGCACACTGACCAGTTGCATCTCTACCTGGTCTGGAAAATGCAACACCTCAGACTGGAAGTCTCTGCAGAGAGTGGTGAGGACAGTGGAGAAGATCCTCGGGATGTCTCTTCCTTCCATCAGAGACACTGCAAATAAACACTGCCTCACCAGAGCCCAGAACATTACAAAAGACCCCACTCACCCCCACTCCCTGCTGCCCTCTGGCAAGAGCTTCCACAGCATAAAGAGCAGAACAACCAGATTCTGCCACAGTTTCTTTTCCCAATCCATCAGACTGTTGAACCAGAAATAACTTTTCTCCTGAGCATCGTGATATGAACTCCACTCTAAGACTCTTATATGTATATATGTTATTTATATATAGTACATTTATATTTTAAGTACACATTTTATTTTATATTTCTGCATCAGCACCATGACACTTTTAAATATTTATGACTACTTACTCAGTCAATTTTACAGTAAGCCAGGACAAACGAAATTCCATTTGAATTGTACATTGTATAGCTTTAAATTACAATAAACTGTAGACAATAGATTGATTTGATTTGATTGAGCAGGACCAAATGACATGGCAGAATGAGTCTGGGCTGTTCTCAGCATACCACAAAAAAAGAGAGACTCAAATTCCATTCCTCAAATTCAGCTGAAGCACTATTTGGATATTTATGATGGATAGAGCTGCCTTCAGTTTTGGGTTATAACTTGGCACACCTGTGGAACGTGTGTTAATCCGAGGTGGTATAATAATGCGACCCCCTCGCTCACAAATGAGCGACGAAGTGCAAAGCATTGTAAGAGGCTGTTCACTGTATGTGAACATGCTGTTCACTTGTGCAATTCCACTTCCCATGTGTGTGTGGATACAGTATCTAGAAAGGAAGAAATTCACCTTCAAAGTCTGTCAATTTTGAATGAAATTCTTATGAAGAGAAGGCTCTAATTAAGCAGCTGTGTCCATATAGGTGTATGATGTGTTGTTTGGGAATATCCACACTAGCTAGCATCTTTGCCACAATTAAAGGGGGAAAATGGAAGAAACTTCAGGGAGAGACTGAGGAGGGATCCCTCTCCCAGGACGGACAGACGTGCAATAGATGTCATGTTGACAATATACAAGATAGTATAATTACAACATGGTGTGATCAAATATAAAAAACGATGCAACCAGGAGGATGGCAAAATAGCTTCTCAGGTGCAGCCATCATCCATGATCCAGACGTAACCTTTGATAGAGACAACCTGCCAGATGATAGACGCGGAAAGTTTGGGGGTTATGCCACGGATACTGAGTTAGTAGCATGCATTTAAGGGACATGAATGCATACAGATAGAGAGGGAGAGGAGGAGAGAGGTGTAAATCCCCCAGCACTCTAATCCTAATGCAGCATAACTAGGGGCTGGTCCAAGGGAAGCCTGAGGCAGCCATAACTATAAGCTTTATCAAAGAAGAAAGTCTTCTGCTCTTAAATGTGGAGATACATGTAACCCTGTATTCTGGGAGTGAATTACTCTAGTTGGGTTATAAGGTATTATGAGATCTTTAAGATAAGATGGAACCTGACCATTAATTGCTTTGTAGGTCAGGAGAAGGATTTTAAATGATATTCTGGATTATACGGGGAGCCAGTGTAGAGCAGCTAATACAGGAGTAATATGATCCTGTTTCCTAGTTCTTGTCAATACACGTGCTGGAGCCTTTTGGGTTAACTGAATTTTTTGGGACAACCTGATAATAAGAGACTTCATGACTGACTTTGGCTGGCATGGAGGATTCATCGTTAACAAATACAAACTGAGATCGCTCAGATAAAAAGGATTTAAACCAGCTGAGAGGCGATTAATTTTATGGCAATATAATGTTCCAGTCTCTGTAGTAGAATGTCAACGGTGTCAAAAGCAGCACTGATGCCAATAGAAGGTCATTGGTACCTTTCACCAGTGCCGTCTCTGTGCTATGATGAACTCTAAATCCAGATTGAAAAACCTCAAATAAATTATTATTATCTAAAGCCCTCTCGAGGAACCATCACCTTACCATTGTGGAGAGGTTTGTGTGTCCCTATGAACCTGAAAGCTGTGTTGTCTGGAGCCTTGTGCTCCTGGTAGGGTCTACCAAGCCAAATTGGTCTCAGGTGAGGGGCAAGACTAAGAATGGTTCAAAACGACCTCATGAAAAAAAGGGAAAGAGAAGGAGAGACCCTGCCCGTAGGAAGCCCGGGGCCCCCTGTCTGGAGCCATGCCCAGAGGGAGGGCCCGACAGAGAGTGCCTGGTGGCCGGGTTTGCCACGGAGCCCGGTCGGGCACAGCCCGAAGAAGCTGCGTGGTGCCTCCCATGCATCCATCCTGTGGGCCCACCACTCACAGGAAGAACCGCTGGAGTCGGGTGCGCTGTCACACGGGTGGCAGTGATGGTCAGGGACATCGACGGACCAGACCGGGGCAGCAGAGGCTGGCTCTGGGGACGTGGAACGTCACCTCTCTGTGGGGGAAGAAGCTGGAACTAGTGCGGGAGGTGGAGCGCTACCAGTTGGATCTGGTGAGGCTTACCTCTATGCAAAGTCTTAGCTCTGGAACCGTACTCCTGGATAGGGGTTGGACTCTATTCTTCTCCAGAGTTGCCCAAGGTGTGAGGCGTCGGGTGGGTGTGGGGATACTCACAAGCCCCCGGCTGAGCGCCGCTATGTTGGAGTTCACCCCATTGGACGAGAGGGTCACCTCCCTACGCCTTCGGGTTATGGGGGGAAAACTCTGAGTGTTGTTTGTGCCTATGCCCCAAACCGCAGTTCGGAGTATTAGGCCTTCTTGGAGACCCTGAATGGAGCCCTGCAGGGGGCTCCAGTAGGGGACTCCGTAGTCTTGCTGGGAGACTTTAACGCGCACGTGGGAAACGATGGAGACACTTGGAGAGGCTTGATTGGGAGGAAGGGCCTCCCTGATCTAAACCCGATAGGTCGTTTGTTGTTGGAGTTTTGTGCTAGTCATGGAATGGTCATAACAAACACCATGTTCGAACATAAAGAAATTCATAAGTGTACGTGGTACCAGAGCACCCTAGGCCAAAAGTCATTTATCGATTTTGTGATCGTATCATCTGATCTGAGGCCGCATCTTTTGGACACTCATCTTTGGAGCTGTCAACTGATCACCATCTGCTGGTGAGTTGGATCAAAGGGTGGGGTAAGACTCTGGACAGACCTGGTAAGCCCAAACGGGTAGTTCGGGTGAACTGGGAACGTCTGGAGGAAAACCCTGTCCGGGAGATCTTCAACTAACACTTCCGGCGGAGCTTTTCAGACATCCCTGTGGAGGTCGGGGGCAATTGAACCTGAGTGGGTGATGTTCAAAACCTCTATTGCTGAAGCTGCGGTGAGGAGCTGTAGTCTCAAGGTCTTAGGTGCCTCAAGGGGCGGTAACCCTCGAACACCGTGGTGGACCCCGGTGGTCAGGGAAGCCGTCCGACTGAAGAAGGAGTCCTTCAGGGTTATGTTATCCGGGAGGACTCTGGAAACAGTTGCTGGGTACCGACGGACTCGAATGGCGGCAGCCTCTGCAGTAGCAGAGGTAAAGCAGCGGGTGTAGGAGAAGTTCGGAGAAGCTATGGAGAAGGACTATCGGTCGGCACCAAGGTGCTTCTGGAAAACAGTCCGGAAGGAGGGGGAAGTAGGGAACCATCCAAGCTGTGTACAGCAAGGGAGGGACCCTGCTGACTTCGAATGAGAAGGTTATCAGGCGGTGGAAGGAGCACTTTGAGGAACTCCTGAATCCGACTAACCTCTATGGTAGAGGTAGAGCTGGAAGCTGATGAGGGACCATCGTCAATTTCCCTGTTGGAAGTCATTGAGGTAGTCAAACAACTCCACAGGGGCAAAGCCATTTTGTGGATCTGGAGAAGGCGTATGACCGGGTCCTTCAGGTGATACTGTGGGAGCTGCTGCGGGAGTATGGGGTGAGGGGGTCACTTCTGAGGGCCATTCAATCCCTGTAAGCCCAAAGCGAGAGTTGTGTCCGGATACTCGGCAGTAAGTCGGACTCGTTCCCAGTGAATGTTGGCCTCCGCCATGGCTGCGCTTTATCACCAATCCTGTTTGTAATTTTCATGGACATGATATCGAGGCGTAGTCGGGGAGGAGAGGGGTTGCAGTTCGGTAGCCTGAGGATCTCATTGCTGCTCTTTGCAGATGATGTGGTCCGTCATCGGTCTGTGACCTTCAGCAGTCACTGGATCGGTTCGCAGCCGAGTGTGAAGAGTTGGGATGAGGATCAGCACCTCAAAATCTGAGGCTATGGCTCTCAGTAGGAAACTGATGGATTGCCTACTCCGGGTACTGAATGAGCCCTTACCCCAAGTGAAGGAGTTCAAGTACCTTCGGGTCTTGTTCGCGAGTGAGGGCACAATGGAGGCCGGAGAATCGGAGCAGCGGGGGCGGTATTACATTCACTTTACCGCACCGTTGTGACGAAAAGAGCTTAGCCAGAAGGCAAAGCTCTCAATCTTCCGGGCGATCTTCATTCCTACCCTCACCTATGGTCATGAAGGCTGGGTGATGACCGAAAGAACGAGATCACGGGTACAAGCGGCCGAAATGGGTTTTCTCAGACAGGTGGCTGGCATCTCCCTTAGAGATAGGGTGAGAAGCTCAGCCATCCGTGAGAGACTCGGAGTAGAGCCGCTGCTCCTTTTCGTTGAAAGGAGCCACTTGAGGTGGTTCAGGCATGTAGTAATGATGCCACCTGGCCGCCTCCCTAGGGAGGTGTTCGAGGCACATCCAGCTGGGAAGAGACCCCGGGGAAGACCCACGACTCAGTGGAGAGATTATATCTCCTCACTGGCCTGGGAACATCTCAGGATCCCCCAGTTGGTGCTGGCGGATGTGGCCCGGAGAAGGGAAGTTTGGGGTTCCTTACTGGAACTGCTGCCCCCGCGACCCGACCCCGGATAAGCATTACAGGAGGCTGAGAAGTGTGTACCTCTTTTTAAATAGGGGAACCACCACCCCGGTCTGCCAACCCCTAGGCACTGTCCCAGACTTCCACGCAATGTTGACGAGGCGTGTCAATTTCTGGACGGATCTCATCAACCTTTGCGGCTTTGCCACTGTGGAGTTGTTTGACTACCTCAGTGACTTCCATCAGGGAAATTGACGATGATCCCCCATCAGCTTCCAGCTCTGCCTCAACCATAGAGGGCGTGTTAGTCGGATTCAGGAGTTCCTCAAAGTACTCCTTCCAGCGGCCGATAACCTTCTCAGTTGAAGTCAGCAGGGTCCCACCCTTGCTGTACACAGCTTGGATGGTTCCTCGCTTCCCCCTCCTGAGGTGCCGGATGGTTTTCCAGAAGCACCTTGGTGCCGACCGAAAGTCCTTCTCCATAGCTTCTCCGAACTTCTCCCACACCCGCTGCTTTGCCTCTGACACGGCAGAAGCTGCCGCCCTTCTAGTCCTTCGATACCCTGCAACTGTTTCCGGAGTCCTCCCGGATAACATAACCCGGAAGGACTCCTTCTTCAGTCGGACGGCTTCCCTGACAACCGGGGTCCACCACGGTGTTCGAGGGTTACCGCCCCTTGAGGCACCTAAGACCTTGAGACCACAGCTCATCACCGCAGCTTCAGCAATAGAGGTTTTGAACATCGCCCACTCAGGTTCAATTTCCCCAACCTCCACAGGGATGGCTGAAAAGCTCCGCCGGAGGTGTGAGTTAAAGATCCCCAGGACAGGGGCTTTCTCCAGATGTTCCCAGTTCACCCGCACTACCCGTTTGGGTTTATCAGGTCTGTCCAGAGTCTTCCCCCACCCCTTGATCCAACTCACCACCAGATGGTGATCAGTCGACAGCTCCGCCCCTCTCTTCACCCGAGTGTCCAAAACATGCGGCCTCAGATCAGATGATACGATTACGAAATCGATCATTGACCTTTGGCCTAGGGTGCTCTGGTACCACGTGCACTTATGAGCATCCTTATGTTCGAACATGGTGTTTGTTATGGCCATTCCATGACTAGCACAGAAATCCAACAACAAACGACCGTTCGGGTTTAGATCAGGGAGGCCCTTCCTCCCAATCACACCTCTCCAGGTGTCTCCATCATTTCCCACGTGTGCGTTGAAGTCTCCCAGCAAGACTACGGAGTTCCCTACTGGTGCTCCCTGCAGGGCTTGATTCAGGGTCTCCAAGAAGGCCGAATACTCAGAACTGCGGTTTGGGGCATAGGCACAAACAACAGTCAGAGTTTTCCCCCCCATAACCCGAAGGCGTAGGGAGGCGATCCTCTCGTCCACCGGGATAAACTCCAACGTAGCGGCGCTCAGCCGGGGGCTAGTGAGTATCCCCACCCCGGCTCGACGCCTCACACCTTGGGCAACTCCGGAGAAGAATAGAGTCCAACCCCTATCCAGGAGTATGGTTCCAGAGCCAAGACTGTGCGTGGAGGTAAGCCCCTCCAGATCCAACTGGTAGCGATCCACCTCCCGCACTAGTTCCGGCTCCTTCCCCCACAGAGAGGTGACGTTCCACGTCCCCAGAGCCAGCCTCTGCTGCCCGGGTCTGGTCCGTCGAGGTCACTGACCATCACTGCCACCTGTGTGACAGCGCACCCGACCCCAGCGTTTTTTCCCATGAGTGGTGGGCCCACAGGATGGATGGATGGGAGGCACTACGTAGCTTCTTCGGGCTGTGCCCGACCGGGCTCCGTGGCAAACCCGGCCACCAGGCGCTCGCTGTCAGGCCCTCCCCCTGGGCCTGGCTCCAGACGGGGGCCCCGGGCTTCCTCCGGGCAGGGTCTCTCCTTTCCTTTCCCTTTCTTTCATGAAGTCGTTTTTGAACCATTCTTAGTCTGGCCCCTCACATGAGACCAATTTGCCTTGGGAGACCCTACCAGGAGCACTAGGCTCCAGACAACACAGCTCTCAGGTTCATAGGGACACACAAACCTCTCCACCACGATAAGGTGATGGTTCCCAGAGAGGTAACACATAAGAGTCTATGATTAAAACAGTCTAGATATATTTCAGGTCTTACAGCTGTTTTTAAGGTTCCGGAGGTTGAAGTTTAGTCATTACTGATTAAGGGCAGGAGGAGATTAATTTAGTCTCTAATAATTATAATTGTATCATTAAAGAAGCTCATGAAGTCGTCACTACTGAGTTATATAGGAATAGAAGGCTCAGTAGAGCTGTGGCTCTCTGTCAGCTTGGCTACAGTGCTGAAAAGAAACCTGGGGTTGTTCTTATTTTCTTCTATTAATGAACAGTAATAAACTGCTCTGGCATTACGGAGAGCCTTCTTTTACGTTTTAAGAGTATGTAACCAGACTAAACGAGATTCTTCGAGTTCAGTGGAATCCCATTTCCTTTCAAGATTTCTCGACTTTTGTTTTAGTTTGCGGATTTGTAAATTAAGCAACGGAGCTTTCTTTCTCAGTTTTATTGTCTTCTTTTTTAGAGGAGCGACATAGTCAAGGGTTTTTCGCAGTGAGGCTGCAGCACTATCAACAAGATGATTAATTTGGGAGGGACTAAAGTTAGCAGAGGTGTCCTTCGTTACATTGATATTGAGACATGGTATTGAATTAAGTGCCGATCACTTCCTTAAATTCAACCACAGCACTATCAGATAGACATCGAGCGTAGGATATTATACACACACATAGACTATGTGTATATATATCTATATATATATATATCTATATATATATCTATATATATAGATAGATAATATACGTACACACACGCACATAGACTGTGTATATATACAGTGGGTTCAGAAAGTATTCAGACTCCTTCAATTCTTTCACATTTTGGTATGTAACAGCGTTATGCTAAAATTGTTTAATTAATGTTTTTCCCTCATCAATCTACACTTGATACCCCATAATGACAAAGCGATAACAGAATTTTAGATTTCTTTGCAAATTCAAAGTATTCAGACCCTTTGCGAGCCCCAAGCAAGGGGCGGCTGTGGCTCAGGAGTTAGATATGTTCCTACACCATGTTTGGAGTCCACCTGTGGTAAATTAAATTGATTGGACATGATTTGGAAAGACACACGTCTGTATAAGGTCCCACAGTTTACAATGTATTTTTGAAATTGTATTATTAACTTCTTAAGCCAAGTTGTGGGGGAATTTACCTGAAAATACATACAAACGACATACCCAAAGTAAATTGAAAGCTGCTCTTCAACCATTTACACCAGCTCCATTATTTTGGTCTCATTCAAAAGATAACTCTCTTATTGTTCTTGTGAAACATTCAAGAATCACTCCAAGTGCTTCTGACACTGAGTAATAGTGGTCTGAATATACTAAATTTGAAGAAAATAAACTCCGCCTGAAGTTTGTTATTGAAAAAGATGCCTGTAGATGGGCATAGCTGGTAGGTAAGAGCTGGAAAACACAATAAGAACATAGAATCAAGTATTACCAAGTTCAAGGTTCAAATTTAAGATAAAATGGACAAAAACTTAACTTATTATTATTATTATTATTATTATTATTATTATTATTATTATTAGATTATTTCTCTAAGAGTAACACCAGGCATTCTCAAGCTGTGCATTTTGAGATATTATAATATTTATTGATAAAAAGGCCATAAATAAATATTGGCCTTTACTATAAATAACTATTATATACCCAATATTCCCTGTCAGTAGTAATGACACAAAGTAAATGAAGTATAAACAATTTTTTTTTTATATTTTTGTGTTAGTTTTGTATTTTTTAATTAATAAATACAATTATGAAAAAATTATATTCCACCACTGTTGTGCAATTATCACTGTCATGTACAATATTCACTTTTTATAACTGCAATTATCACTGCAATGTGCAGTATTCACTTTTACAACTTTTATCAACGACTGTGTACTTATACTACTGTTACTGTATTTTATTCTATTTAATTGTGTTCTTGCCACTTTACTTTCTTGTTCTTTTGCTGTAACAACGTAAATTTCCCCGTCGTGGAACTAATAAAGGATTTCTGATTCTGATTCTGATACGGATAAATGTGCAATGCATTTAACACACACAAACAAACACATCCTCATTTCGATCACCGGTAACATAATGGCACAGACACTATTTAAAAAAAATAAAACATACAGAAACGTCCCATAGTGGCCACACTGTTGTGTGAATTTTCATGTTTATGGCTTAACGTAGGCACTAACTAAAGTCTGGCAGTTTTCTACAGAACCTGTTTTTCAAATAACAATAACTGCACTCCCTCAGGTCCTCAGGAACACACACACCAAGCATGAAGTATATCTGTCAAAGGGTTGGGGAGATAATCGAAACGTAAGCTAACATGCATGCTTTTCTTGCCATCACCATCGATGCAGGGTGGCCTTGACTCACTTTAACACAAAGATCAGTACCAAATAGTTTAAAGCTTTGTTGGCGTGTAGCCTTTCAAAAACATCTCTGTGTTGGTATTTGTGTCTTTGCAACAAGTGTCATAATCAGTCCTCAGTCTACATGTCCATCCACCACCCTAACCGCCAGACCCTTAATTTCAGCCTCACTACATACACACACTTCCTTCTTGAACTGGTGCTTAATGTTTCCATTGGACATACTTTACATCGAGAGATGCAGAATGGTCCAACATGAAATTAAAGATGCATAATGGCCAATTCAGTTGCAAAACATTACTAATTTCTTCCATCTGTTTCATGATTTTTGAGAGCCAATGAGCCACTTCAGAAGATGATGATGTGAATTCTTAGCCTGGAGCTGACAAGGTACCACAATGCACTGCATGACAGCCTAGGTCGATTGGGAGACGTGAAAACGAAGCCTCTCGCTATCAGAGTGAGACCTCTTCACTCCGCCCCCCCCCCCCACTCCGCCCACCACCACTCCTGTGACGCTGTAGCAGCCGAGCCGCTGCCAGTTCGCTCCCCTCACTCCGCCCGGCTGGCTGCATTCTGCACACCGCGTTTAACGGATAACATAGCGAGAAAGAGAGGGCACATAGGCGAACAAAACCACAGGAGCGGATCTGCACCTGAACTGTATGGACTGTGGATTTAAGGAGAGGAAAAGACGGACAAGTTCAAGCCGTCACTGCTGCGACAGGGAGCCGCTCCAGACTGCTGTCTAGTGAACAAGGTAACCAAACCCAGTTGACCTGTCTCTTTACACATGGAAACCAGATGACGAGCTCACCAGAGACGTGGTGTTAAATAATAGAGATGCATGCAGAGTGACCTCCAGCTGGTGGTCATCATACAGCATCACAGTCATCATTAGAACAGTGTGAACCCTCTGTCCTCCTGAAACTTCCATCAGTCTGACGCTTCTCTTCAGGGCGAGGGCGACAACATTTCCAAATATCTAAAGCAACACACAGTGAACTGAATGTGTGATTTAGCATTAACTGCATTCTTGAAGGAACATTTTTTTATTAGGGTGCTGGAGATATACGTGCTGCCATAGACGCTATGGTGATGTCTGTATTAAAAATATAAATATAATGAGATCTTGCAGGGCTCAGGGCTTTGGCATCTCTGCTTATTTGTGTGTGTGTGTGTGTGTGTGTGTGTGTGTGTGTGTGTGTGTGTGTGTGTAATTGGAATGATACTGTTTGGAAACGCACTGTGTGGTTTGTGGGTCCCTCCAGTGTGGCTTTCCATGTAGCCTCGTGTCTCAGTGCATTCTGCCCCTGCATGACATCTCTCTCTCTCTCTCTCTCTCTCTCTCTCTCTCTCTCTCTCTCTCTCTCTCTCTCTCTCTCTCTCTCTCTCTCTCTCTCTCTCTCTCCTCTCTGTCTCTTTTTGCATGTGTGCACATGTGTGTGTGTTCCTATGGGCAACAGAAGCCTCTCATTCCCAACAGATGTTGAGGGTAAAGCTAGGAAATGCATCTGTAGTGAGATGGAAAGAGCCCGTTAGGATCAATGTAATTGTCACCAGTGGTATTTAATTCTCTCTCTCTCTCTGTCTCCCTGTTTATGTTGTTGACTCCACAGTCTTTGGCTGTGACATGCGGGTGTAGCAGCCAGAGAGCTAGCCAAGTGTGTGCATGTGAGCATCGGTGCATGTCATTGGGTGGGTGCACTCTGTGCTCTTTTTGCTCAATATTATTTAACTCTGTGTGTGTGTCTCTATGAGCATTTAAACATTCAGTATGTGTGTCCTCGCTCACTGTGTACCTCTGTGTGTATGACCAACATTGACCAATGGCGAGCTTGACCGCATCACCTGTAAAGATTTATCTATATTTTATATCTATTTTTATTTCTGTTAAATAGATCGTCACCTGTTTGTCCAACAGCCTCTGCTCGTGCCGGTCCTCCTGCAGGTCGCGTGTGTGTGTTTGTGTGTGTGAGAGAGTAGATTTATCCCTTTATAACCATTTCATCAGGTGAAGCCTGTTTTCCCTCTGAGGGAACTTCAGCCTTCTGTTTGAAAATGCTGACTTGATAAAGATTCATGGCTGATGTGAATTTAATGTTGGCACATAAAAGATCCAATTCATAGTATGGACGGCTGGCAGAATAATACTGGAGACAATCTATACATACATACAATTATTTTCTTATATTTGTGAGGACACTGAGTTCATAAAATGAGGTAACTCCCTACATATTATTATATTTAATTAATATTTTCTATTGCATTGAGTATGCTATTACATGAACATGTGAAGACTCAGTATCATGATGTGGGAATTAGAGCTGCAAAGACTAATTGGTTAATAGATTAGTCGTCAACTATTTAAGAAATCAAAGTCAAAATTCTCTGATCCCAGCTTGTGTTATGGTAAGGATGGCCTCGGAACGAGGCGAGATACCACAGCATTACAGCGGTTTAGCAATCAGTGGCCTATTACCGCAGTCTTGTAAAGGGAGGGGTGAGCGCAGAGGTATTCAGTTGGCTGCAGTCTACAACCGCAATGCTAGATGTCACGAAATCCTACAAACTGTCCCTTTTTAAATGTGAATATTTTCTGGTTTCTTTACTCCTCTATGACATTAAACTGAATATCTTTCAGTTTTGGATAAAAAAAAGACATTTGAGGACATCCTGGGCTTTGGGAAAAACTGATAAACATTTCATCATTTTCTGACATTATTGATCAAACTAGTAATCGATTAATCGTGATAATAATCGACAGATTATAGGACGAAGTAGGAATTAATGTCAGTGTTTTCCTTATTTCAATTAGTTTATACAGACAAGAATCTAGAAAGAAAGAGGGGTGCAACATACAACAAAGGTCCCTGGCCTAACAAAATAGAAGGTTTTTATTTATTTTCAAAATACCTTTTGTTTTGTGGGCGTTTACCGTTACATTTAAATAATAATAATAATAATAATAATAATAAAAAGTACTCAAAGACGCTTTACTTGTACATATAACATTAGAAATTACATTAAGAAAAACAGGACATCAACATTAAAAATACATAGAAGTAATTACACATTAAATGGTTTTCCCCAATTTAAATTTAGAGGCTACATTCCAGTGAATCTACCCTTTCTCTCCTCCAGTTTGTATAGAGGTGAACGGCGACACTGTCAATGTGTCCAGCCTACCCCAACTTTAAGAAGTTGAAAAGATGGACAGCGCACTGAGTTGGGTAGCACGACAGCTCAGCACGCTGAGATAGATGGCAGATCACACACAAAACCAAATGTACACAACCAGGCTCAAAGTATTTTCTTTAAATTAGTACCACAGTCATGGGTGTGTTGTCAAAGGCTTAGAATAATAACCAAGAAACCAAGAAAGTTACGTCTTCTGAACACAATTTTTCTACTTTCACTCATATTTAGCCACAGGGCAAATCATTACAATTACAATTCAATCACACAGACTATATTGCAGTGCTGAGACGAAAGAGGGATAGAAACATGTAAGAAACAATGAATTTGGATTTGCACCTGACTGTCAACTGGACAAAATGACAAACGCATTATCTGATCTAACTACCTCCACCAAAGAGGTTGTATTAAGCAGCAGGAATAAGGATTTACTACCGTCCCCATTTTCATGAAACTTGGTTGAAGACTGTGGCATGGGCCAAGGAAGAACTCATTACATTTGGAGCCTTCTGCAGCCAGCACTGAACTACTGTTTACCGACAGTATTAACATGTGTTTTATATTTAACTGTGTGTTCTTTTGGAGCAGCTGCCGCCAACAGGACCCGACAACTCAATCATGTAATTGGTTTTAATTTATGACGGACATATATCTGATTTTATGCATCTTAGGCTACAACATTGTCTGATCTAATATATTGATTGATTGAGTTAGCCCATTATTTGTAATTCGGGCCCAGAGGAAAATATTGTGGTGATCAAAGTCCAAGCTGGAGCCTGGGCCTGCTTCTCTCATTCAGTCACTGTAATAACGGTTTATTTATATGCTACATGAAGGTTCTTTGTCGTTTTTCTTAAATTGTGGCTTTTGTCTTGAAGCTGGGATGTGGGAAAAAACCCTGGCGTTCAGACGTCGTCCAATGCCGCCTAGTTAACAATACATTGTTTTCATTAAATAGTGCCCTTGTGTGTTTCTATGGGTAGCAAGAGACAAAAACGATCAGCTATTTAATGAAGAGCACAAATTATTGTTATTTTCTTCCATGACCCTCTTAATTTGAAACATTTTTAGCTTGAGCAGATGTGTCCTTCACTTAACATGTGCTGCCTGGATTAAATGTAGAAATGTTGCCTCCATTCGTGTCTTTCCATTAATTTCATTGCACGATAAATCTTGACTGATGTTGTGCAGGTGTTATTTTTATTTCATGGTCTCATACTGAAGCCTTCAAAATGGTTTTCAATAGCTTTGTCATTTTGTTTATTATATACACTTCAGATCAATTTTACTTTTAAAGGGGTTTAAATATAGTACAGATCATACATAATATTTTATTATTCATTTTGTGAATAACATTTTGTGAGATCCTAAACCTACATATAAAGAGTATAAAGGGAGGCCAGTGGCCGAGCAGTACAGCCTCAGGCAGCCGGCGGTGAGGCTGTTAACTCTTGTCTTGTTCTTTGTTTTGAGAATGCTATGTGACCAAATCATGATAGAACTTCTAGAGTGCTGAGGTTACACCTGGTGGCTAACTCTTGGCCATGGATGCAACCTTTCTCCAAACAACATTCTCTATTTTGTCTCATATTTACTCCTGTAGTCCTCCAAAACACTTAATACTGTACTTAATAACAAATCAAAATGACCTTTGACATCTGTTGCCTGCTCTTTCCCAGGAAAGGAGCTCTATTTGGAATGAATGGACTCCTGGTGACTTGTTGCACACACAGTGTACAAGAGATTTGACTCACATAGTGTTCTTTGATGTATTTGTTCATTAGCTGCAGCTCTACTTTCATAAGGGAAGTAAACTGAATGTGTCTTTGTGGCAACACAAGGTACTTGGCCACGAACATATTCCTATTAAGTTGTCTAACATAGCCATTATTCATCCAGACAAGCTGTCTTAGAACACTTCCTTATTTATTTATCTCCGGTTTGTAGCAACTGCCGCAGGGAGCGGTTGTTGAGGGACAGGAAGAGGTTCACACACACACACACACACGCACACACACACACACAAATACACATTGATTTGACAGGTGAAGAACAGTGCATTTTCCGCACTAGTGATGCTGCAGGTCTGGGGCTGTTTTCAGCAAACCTTTCAGAAACATCAGAGGTTACAGAATAGGTTTAGATTTGGTTGCAAACATATGGATTGTGTACACTTGTTTAGGAAAAGTATCCAGAAAACTATTTTCTGCGTGTGTTCGTATACTTTTTTTATTAAAGCTTGGTTTTGTGACTATTGTCACCATTCTATATATTCATAACTGGAAACCACTGTACCAACAACATTATCTCTGATGCCCGTTACGTTTAAAGTGAGTCAGCCTTTAATGGTGTACATTTGCCAAAATGTAAACAAATCTAACTTTAAAATAGGACGTTGTCCATGTGGGGAGCTGGCAGTATCAGACTTTGAGTTGGTTATATTAAGGTGGCTAAATTATTGTTGACACATTGAACAACTAACTCCAGACCGAAACAGCACTGTATCAAAAACATACATGCTTTCAGTTTTGTTGCTAGCTATAGGTACTGGTCAGAAGAAGAAAAACAAACTAGGAAGTAAGTAATTAAGCAATGCATTCATGAGTTTGTAGGCATTTTTCTAATTTTGATTTCTATTAGTAAGAGACAGTATTACATTGAAGCCGTTTAATGTCACAAAGCAAAGGAATACATGCACACGTTTTAATTTGTGAGCTGTCAGATGTTGTTGCATTGTGGTGTGGCAAGGTTGAGTCAGCTTACAGTCAAGTTTTCCAGATGGTTTGGGCCAGGCTACTATTATTACCAGTAAACATTCAATTTCACAGTTGGAGAAACGTCTCTGCCGTCCTACTGTAAATTAGGAAATCCACAACTTTGAAGGAAAAACAGCTTAACTGTTAACCCCGCCCCCAGTCTTTGTTGTAGTGATTAAAGCAGCAACCTTCCTGTCTGAAACCTGCTTCTCTAAACTTAATTCCACCAACAATTCATGAGGCTGATAAGTGAGGCTGACATTACACATTACCTTCCAATCTCCAACTGAATAAAGGAGCACTTAAATAAAGATTAGAACGGCTAGCTCGTTAGCCACCTCTACTATATAAGTGTTAGAGACACTGGAGCGGATCCCCATAGGCGTTATACTCACATTTACTTTAAGGTATTTAACTGAAACGTTAAAAAAACTCTTAATACTTAAATATTTATTTCCAGCCGCGACAATGTTTTGGTAATTTTTTGTGTTGCCTACTGTAGGAAGTACAGCACAGGAGGTTTTGAGTACATTGCTAGGTGTTAATATTTCTTTCTGTCTGTCTGTGGACAGACCTTGTCTTCGAAACAGTGTCCCAGACGTGCAAGATGAAGTCAGAAACTTTACTTACTTTACTTTGAAGATGGGGGTGGTCTCAGCAAGGCCGCCAAAGGTAGGGGCGGTATGAAGTGAGGCCATTGCCCCCCCCCCACACTATACGCCTTGAATGTTTTTCAAGGGAGACTGAAAAAGTTCCCTGTTATCTCCTTTTTTACCTCTCCCCCCTCTCAATGATGATGTCTTTTTGACCCTGCCTACCAGGTTGACGCAATTAAACATTTGCAAATAATAATGTTGCGGCATATACATGGCTATATGTTTGAAGGTCGGATTAGTGTTTTGGAAGTGATTCATCAGTCATAAAAAAGTTTCAGGACCAGAGACAGCTTCAGGAGGGCTGGGAGAGAGATTTCTTGGAAAAGCCAGCATCATTTGTCAGTAAATTAAATTTCTTGGCTGCAAAAGTCAGACATAGTTGGTTTAATTTTGACAGACAGTTACATATCTGTAATATTTTTATTATTTATCAGGCCACATACAGTATGACCTTATACCATACCCAGTGGAAATAATGCCCTTGACTGAAAGAGAGGTTAAAAAAGATTAGCTAAACACCATGCAGGTTTCATGCTAAGCTTTTGCAAATCTGTAATATGTTGCAGTATATTATAAGATTACTTTTGCCTTTAATGGATAGATATAAAGTTGGACTGTAAAGGGAGAGAGTGGGAAAGTCATGAAGCAAAGGGTCACAGGTTGGATTTGAACCTGGCCCGCTGTTACAAGAAGCCTTTGTACATAGGGCACCTGCTCTATCAGGTACACACAGTGCATTTAAGTGAGGAATATTGATTGTAAACAAAACAGTATTTGTTTACAATCACTCCATTGGGAAAACTTTAAATGCATTCTGGCTTAGGCAAATCAGATTCTGCTGCATGGCTTCAACAGTGGAGCAATGTGGGCTGAGCTCTGTGGAGGGAAGACACACAGGGAGAGGGTTGGACCTCTGTGATACAGTCTGCACAACCATGGCCAAATATTTTCAAATCAAAAATAATCTCTTTCCTTTTCTATTTGAAAGGTGTTAGATGTGCAAACTGGGCACGACACCAGTGGCTGTGACATAGTGGCCCATTTCTCAGAGAGGACAGGCAGAATGAGTAGACGGCTGCAGGATATTTTCCTGGCTGACATGAAAATCAATGTAGTGGTTGTAGAGATGCCACTCCTAAATCTACACTCTTCAGGGATCTCTCTATGTGTGTCTGTTTGACTGTATGTGTGACGTGTGTCTCTTTCGTCTAAAACTCATAATTTCTCTCTTTCTACATGCGGACCTTGCTTTGGATCTGTGTGTGTGATGTGTCATTATTCCCTCACATACAAATGTTGTTTTCTAAAGAAAACTTACAGCAGAATGTCACATAAAACCTCATGAACTATATTTACGTGAGTTACTATATAGATCATAGTAAAAAGCTACAAAAACTCAAACTTAAAATAAAACTAATATTAATTTGACAGTTTATTTATTCTACATGTAAATTATTTATAATCAACTACAAGCCAACTGTGTATATATTTTGTAAACACAAATACATCTGTATTGATGTTGGAGTGATTAGAACAAAACAAGCTAGACAATGACATTAAAAGTATAATTTTAAAAGATTTTCGTCAAATCAAATTCTTTATATTTATACAGCTTTTGCACTGAAATGCAGGGTTCAGAGGTGCTGATCTTTTCATGTATTTCTGTGAGATCAGGTTGACTAAAGTTGTTCCTAACTCTGTGGCTAATCCCCCTCGCTTCAATCAGCAGGTGGGATCAGCTGCTGGACTTGCAATAAATACGCTGGTTGAAACCGCTGATGCCGTGGGTCCGAATCATTCTTTATATATAGCTGTCCTATTATCTTTAAGCTCAATAAACACTGATAATATTTCACTGGAATTTCTCCCATTTGTCAGGGACATTGAATTACTCAATTATTGATTGATTACTCAACTTCAAACAAATGACATAATGGGTTTACGAGGTCTCATCATCAAGTGTTTTTTAAAGTTTAATGTGTATTCCTTAGATCCCTGTAAGCTTAATGAGACAGACGTCTATGTGAGATACATCAGCAGCTGATAATGTGTCCGTTTGCGTTGGGGATAACTAAGTGAAAGGAGTGCCTGAAGGAGTGAAAAATGAAACTGTTATCACAAAGTGAAACATTAGAATGCTTTTAAGGTAAGGTTTATGCCAGTTTCTAGCTTGGCAAGATAACAGAATATACCACAGAGCCAGATACTGTGGGCAGCTCTGCCAAGCCTGGGAGGTGTGTGTGTGTGTGTGTGTGTGTGTGTGTGTGTGTGTGTGTGTGTGTGTGTGTGTGTGTTGCTGTGTGTGTTGCTGTGTGTTGCTGTGTGTGTGTGTGTGTGTGTGTGTGTGTGTGTGTGTGTGTGTGTGTGTGTGTGTGTGTGTATAAAGTTTTATGTCTCAAATTAAACTATTATTCTAAATGACATATCGACAGTGTCTACAGGGGATTAAATGTGTGTTTGTTTGAAAGAATGTGTGTGTGTGTTTCTGTGGTAGTTTGTGTCTGGCAAAACACTTTTAATGACATATGGGAACTGCCTGGCCAACTACTTTAAGTCTGTGTATGTGTTGTGCATTCGACAGTATGGAGCAGATGAAATCTGCAGACTCGTCCACTGATCACAGGGATGGTTAAATCAACATCAGCTGGGGTGATCCAGCAGGGTCCCAGAACCAGCTCCTGTAGTAGTGCAGGGAGCTCGCTGCTCCAGTCTCTGTCTCCTCAGCATGTTCCACATGATAAAAACACTCTGAGATGATGTGTTCATGTTGTGTGTGTTCATTAAAGACTAATTCAAATCCAGTCCCAGGCCGTTCAAACTCTGAAGGATGCAGCAGGACAAGGGTCGGAAAAGAAGCGCCCCTGCTGGCCAGGTGGACCAGGCCCTGTCCCCCCTCCTCCTTAGGCAGGAATAGGACCCAGTGCAGTTGGTCCCAAAATAAATCAATTAAAACTCTTTGAATTTGGGACAGAAGAGAAGCCGGAGTATCAACACAGTTCAGCCGGAGCCACAGGGCAGATGAGATGAGGTTATTAAAATCAAGGTGTATGACACTTTTGGTAACAGGCGACCATTTTAGAAGCCGACCTTTAACCTTTAACATTGCCCCAATTTCTTCTTGTGTATGTCTCATCTCCCCAAAAGACCCGGAGGTATTTTAGACCTCCTTCTTTGTCGAGGCACCGGGCAGCCTGAGCCGACCCACCAGCCTCTCCCACCATCACAGCCTCGCTCTTCCCCCAGTTTACCTGAGCAGAAGAGATAAAACCAAAGCCTTTCAGTGTCAGTTAAAATGTCTCTTTGTGTGTTTACCAGAACAATCAAATCATCTGCATAAACCGACAATTTAAAAGACACACTGCAATGAGGGAAACATACACCATTCAAATGTTTGTGGAGCAGAGGCTCGATTGCTAAACAATATAACATGCCAGAGAGAGTATCCCCCCTCTCTCAATTCTAAAAGGAGCACTAAGCCCACCATTTATTTTCATAACATTCTCAATATCACTACAGAGAACTAGCTATAAAACCTGGGTTGAACCCAAAAGCAGCTAAGATTTTCCATAGGTATTTGTGTTCAACCCTGTCAAAAGCTTTTTCTTGGTCTATGGAAATAAGACCAGTTTCTATAGCCAATGAACAAAACGTCCCGTCACTGATGAGCCTGCCGGGCACACAGTAGGTCGGGTCAGGATGAATGACGGACTCCTCCACCATCTCAGGGCCAGAGCCTTGGAAAGGATTATATAATACACAGCAGGGAAACTGGCCTCCAGAGGCTGTCATTTAGAACCTCTAGCAGGTCTTGTCCTATCTCGGACCTAAATGTCCACAGGAAGGCCATCCATCCCCGGAGCTCTGCCGTTTTGTAAACTCCCCATGGCAGTGAACGGCTCCTGCAGCGTTAACTCTGCTTCCAGCTGTGAGTTGTCCTCAGGGCTGACCTGAGGGAGACCACCGATGAAGCTGCTTTGCAACTCTGGATTATTTGACCACTCACTCTTAAAGAGGTCTCCGTAGAAACCGGCAGCAATTTGAAGGTCTAAATGCCCTCGATCTCCTGTAGAAGCTGCTATAGACTGTATTTCATCTGCCTGTCTATCGAGTGAACTGTTTAAAGTTGTTTAATTTGGGTTTCCACAAAATCTCCCCACTGCTGTATGCAGGTAAAGGCAGGTCTGCCCTCTCTCTAGGAAAACCAAATATATTTAAAAGCAGTTCTAAAAACCTGGTCAAGGGCAGTGTTAAAATGCCAATAGGCGCTCTTTAAAAAAACATATTTTTTTAATAAAAAATGGAGCAGGAGACTAGGCGATGCTCAGAAAAACACCTTTAAATAACACTTAAATGGTGTTTAAAACAAAAGAAGCGGTCCAGTCTGGCCAGAGATAAAAGGTTCTCCCTTAAATGACTCCAGGTGTACTGTCTGTGATTACTATTAAAAACCCTCCACACATCAGACAGCTTGTGTTTCTGTCAGCTGATCCTGCAACATGAAGCAGGATGGGGTTCTAGATGATTCCTGTTTAGGTTCTGATCTGCAGTGCAGTTGAAATCTCCACCCTTTTAAAAGCCTTCTTCCAGTCACTTTCATTATCTTATGTGCTGTGGGTTTCCTGTACGAACATTATGTCTATCTTTTTAATCTCCACAAGTTAAAAAAGATCAGCTATTTTAAAATCAACCCAGGCTCCATTTAAGTTTAAAATGCTGATATTAAAATCACACATGGATAAAAAAGGGACGGCAGTAAAAATAAACAGGTCTGCAAAAAAGATAGCATGCGAGAAGCATGCTATCTTTTAAAAAATCCTCTTCAGTGATTTGGGCTTTCACTCTCTCTATCAGTTTCCTCAGTCTGTATATTTCTTGGACTGACAGCACACACTCAGATGTACCTGTATTCTTTGTCAGAGGCCTGGCTGACTCAGTGAACAGTCTGAGATCAGGGTGATGTCCTGCTGCTGGGAGTCTGGCTGCTTTAGAAACGTCTTGATTTCATATTTTCAGTTGAAATAAAAACCATGTAACTATAACCTTCCACAGGTATAGATCACTTTTTTTTGTCTTTCAGGATCATATAAACCAACCTTTTAGTTTAGGTGACTTACAGCCTAAAGAAACCCAAAGAAACAAGAGAAAAACCCACAAAACACACCTACTACCCTACCAAAATGCACCAAAAGCAAAACTAAATTAAACTATCAACAATAAACTAGAGAGAGCGCATTAAATGTTTATCAAGATGGTGTATATATGGTGAATATATGCTTTTGTCCCAGGCAATTTAAAATAGTTGCATTCAAACTCTATAGGAATAAGAATATAACAATGGCCCCTTTCCCACTTCAAAATTGACTTCCAGCGCCCTTGTTCAAACTTGGCCTTCATTTTGATCAACACACGTTTACAATTCTGACTGTATAATGTACGGTTGTGGCGCTATTGCAGTGACTAAATCTGTCCACAGATAGAACTAGACATCATTATGCGATGGGATCAATCCAGCCCCGACGCCTAATCGGGGCGTAAAGTAGGGGGACCCAATGTCCCCTTGGCCTTCCTTTGCTTGGACCGTATACATTTTCCAATTCTACCTTGTTTTGATGTAAACTGCATATCTGTAAGGTTTCGTGACTGCATCTTGATTGGTTGAAATGCTATCATGGTGACTAGATCTGTCCACAGACAAAGATAAATATAAACACCAGGCAAAGAACTCAAAACAGCTTCTGTGGTATTTCCAGCTACAGGAGGTGTCTCCAGGACCATATGCCATGATGACACAGAGCCTCACAAGTAACTTAACTCAAGTAACTCTTGTTACTGTAAGAAGGTACAAAGTAATTTACGTTTCATTGTCTGAGTGTTGTGCTCTTTGTTAATTTTAGTAGGGCTACACTGAGGAAGGCAGCTGCGCAATTTAAATCAGTGGTATACACAGGCTGCTAAACACTGTCTATAGAAAAGGAAAACGTATACTACTGTTACTCTATTTTATTCTATTTAATTGTTTAATCGCCACTTTACTTTCTTGTTCTTTTGCTTTAACAAGGTAAATTTCCCCGTTGTGGGACTAATAAAGGAATTCTGATTCTGATTCTGAAGATATTGTTGGCTTGGACACAAGAGCTCTGATTTACTCAGAGTACATTTGAACTAATCTCCTATCTACTTTTAGTTTAACAGTACATTTTGACACAGTTCTTTTATTTGAATAAAATATTCTAGCACACTTTCCATCCCTGAGTAGGTGCTACCTTGTGGTGCTGTGGTGGTCTAAAACTCCAAAATATCAAACATGTTTGAAATGATCAGGGTAGCCCTTGATGAGTCTGCGAAGAGTTTTGATGGTTTAAGACTGAATCTGTAAACCCCTCATATTACCAGATAATCTGATATGACATCGGTACTCACCATTGTCGCAGTCCAAATTCCTCTTCTGATCGTCCCAGGGGTGAATCGGGGTGAATCAGCCCCAAACTCCTGTAGTCTGAGCCCGGCGATTGGTATTATGGAGCTATGTGACATACAGTATATCTCAAAAGTGAGTACACCCTTTAGATTTTTGCAAATATTCTGTTATATCCTTTCAGGGGATAACATTATCCTACTGCAACTTTGATATAACTTAAAGTAGTCAGTGTGCTGCTTGAATAACAGTATAGATTTATTGTCCTTTGAAAATTACTCAGTACACAGCTGTTAATGTCTAAACAGCTGGCAACAAAAGTGAGTACACCCCATAGTGAACATGTCTAAATTGTGCCCAAAGTGTCAATATTTTGTGTGACCACCATTGTTATCTAGCACTGCTTTAACCCTCCTGGGCATGGAATTCACCAGAGCTGCACAGGTTGCTTCTGGAATCTTCTTCCACTCCTCCACGACGACATCACGGAGCGCAAGGATGTTGGACACCTTGCACTCCTCCACCTTCCTCTTGAGGATGCCCCACATGTGCTCAATTGGGTTTAGGTCTGGAGACATACTTGGCCAGTACATCACCTTAACCTTCAGCTTCTTCAGCAAGGCCGTTGTCATCTTGGAGGTGTGTTTAGGGTCATTATCATGTTGGAAAACTGCCCTACGGCCCAGTTTCCGAAGAGAGGGGATCATGCTCTGCTGCAGGATGTCACAGTATATATTGGAATTCATGTGTCCCTCAATGAAATGCAGCTCCCCAGTGCCGGCAGCACTCATGCAGCCCCAGACCATGATGCTGCCACCACCATGCTTGACTGTAGGCAAAACACATTTGTCTTGGTACTCCTCACCAGGGTGCCGCCACACACGCCGGACACCATCTGACCCAAACAGGTTTATTTTGGTCTCATCAGACCACAGGACATGGTTCCAGTAACTCATGTTCTTGGATTCATTGTCTTCAGCAAACTGTTTGCGGGCTTTCTTATGCATCGGTTTCATAAGGGGCTTCTGTCTGGGGCGACGGCCATACAAACCGATTTGATGCAGTGTGCGGCGTATGGTCTGGGCACTGACAGGCTGACATCCCACTTCTGCAACCTCTGCAGCAATGCTGGAAGCACTCGCACGTCTATCTTTGGAAACCAACCTCTGGATATGACGCTGAGCACGTGGACTCAACTTCTTTGGTCGACCCTGGCGAGGCCTGTTCCGAGTGGAACCTGTCCTGGAAAACCGCTGTATGATCTTAGCCACTGTGCTGCAACTCATTTTCATGGTGTTGGCAATCTTCTTATAGCCAAGGCCATCTTTGTGAAGCGCAATAATCCTTTTTTTCAGCCGCTCAGAGAGTTCCTTGCCATGAGGTGCCATGTTGTCCAGCATTCAGAGAGAATTATGCCCAAAACACCAAATTTAACAGCCCTGCTTATCATTTACACCTGAATCCTTGTAACACTAACGAGTCACATGACACCAGGGCGGGAAAACAACATCATTGGGCACAATTAGGACATGTTCACTATGGGGTGTACTCACTTTTGTTGCCAGCTGTTTAGACATTAACAGCTGTGTACTGAGTAATTTTCAAAGGACAATAAATCTATACTGTTATTCAAGCAGCACACTGACTACTTTAAGTTATATCAAAGTTTCAGTAGGATAATGTTATCCCCTGAAAGGATATAACAGAATATTTGCAAAAATCTAAAGGGTGTACTCACTTTTGAGATATACTGTAGCTCTCAAAAGTGGGATTTTCCAACTCTGTGCCTTTTGCATGTCTTTGTAGTCTCGACGTATTGAATCATGCAAATGGAGATGGGGTTGTACCTGATTGCACACAGAGTGATGGAAGTAGTACTTTCACTCTTTTGCACACCTGCCTAATCATTGCATGATTGTCAGATTGTCTGTTAGAGTATGGAAAAAGAGCACTTGATGGGGACCTTTCTGTTGACAAATGTGTTTTCTCCGCTTATTGCAACCAGGCCAGCTAACAATTTTTGATTACCTCATGCAACTTCCGCTATATAGGATTCGATCTCACTGTGGTAAAAAGAAGCTAATGGATAGTTACTAGGTTTCTAGTTATCACGGAGATCCCAGTGCATTGAAGGTTTTGATGATGAATATGTATGTATGTATTTATTTACTGTATGCATCTTAAGCTGTATTTACTAGATCAATAATATCAATATCAATATTATAAATGTTGCTCATGAAAATCAACATGGTTAACAGCATGATGGGAGGGACTAAAATGGAATGAAAAATTCACAGCATCATATTGATATCAAGTGTAAGTATTTTTATTAATCCTGGTGTATTTGCAGTGGTAGTGAATCTGGGGTTAAAGCAGGGAAGCTTCTCTCCGGGGTTTAGAGTGCTCTGAATGCGTGAGAATGAGTCACACACATGTTTTCTAATGAGCTGACATTCCACATCAGTGCTGAATGTCAGTGTGTGTGTGCCAATAAGTGCACAATATGTGCATCTGCCACTTGAAACATGTGTGTCTATATGTATGTGTGTATGGCTGTGTGCATGACTGATTTCACCTTAGGGCCCAGCAGAGTATTGAGGCCAGTTGAAACAGTAGCAAGACACACACACTCTCTTCTTTCTCAACCATTTGAATTTTACTACATACTTAAGTAAAATACATTTTTCTGGCTATCTCCCTATTCATTATAATCATATCATGGTTGACTGGTCATCTTTACTGCTGGACCATCCAACCATCCCTCCTCTCATTTCTTTAGGATCCGGTAGGGAAATGTCTGTAGGCTATTACTGGTAGCGTACTTTAGCGGCTCTAGCTTAACTATGTTAATGTTGTTATATTCTTGATCAAAGCGTCTTACTACCCATCATATATCTAAACCTACACTAGTACTTCTCAATCACTCATAACTCGCTCCTTATTCTTCTTCTCTTAGCGACTCTCTCGCTAAATCCACAGTAGTTTACACTCCTTTTGGCTCCGCTAATGTTAGCTACTGTAGCTACTGTAGCTTGGCAGCTAGCAATGCCATCTCTCTCTCTTCCTCTCCTGCTCTCTCCTCCTTAGTGTTTCATGTTTAGCCTCCTTTAGTGATAATGGAAGGCCTACCATCAAATGTAGTTTATATGCAGGGTTAGAAGTGAGTTTTAGAGGGCTAGAAGCGCGGCTCCGCACCATGGAAAGTCAGTGGTTAGCTACTGTAGCTGTTAGCAAGCCCCCTGTAGCCTGAGCGGGCCAACCAGAGGTAACTCCTGTTAGCTGTCCTCGGCAGTTGCCGAAGAGCTGGGAGACTGGGTGACTGTCCGAAAGAATTGTAAGCAGAAGCCACCAACCACGTCCTGTACATAAACCCACTCAATGTTTAAACCACAGCCTGGACCTTGTTCTGGCATATGGTATTGAAATTTAACATTTATTAGTCTGTCCACATAATCCTCTTTTATCAGACAAATGTTTTAATAACCTTCGAAGTCCTGTTACTGGACTACAAGCCATTAGGCAAAATGTCCTATGCTCAATGTCTATCTGATAGTGCAGAGGCTAAATTTAACTTAATTCAATACCAGGTCTCAATATCAATGTAACGGAGGACTCCTATGCTAACTTTAGACCCTCCCAAATTAATCATCTTGTTGATAGTGCTGCAGCCTCACTGCGAATAACACTCGACTCTGACCCCTCTCTAAAAAAAGAAGATAATAAAACAGAGAAAGAAAGCTCCATGGTTTAATTTACAAATCCACAAACTAAAATAAAAGTCAAGAAAACTAAAATAATCTTGTTTAGTCTGGCGAGATACTCTTAAAACATATAAGAAGGCTCTCCGTAATGCCAGAGCATCTTATTACTCTCCATAAAAGAAAAATAAGAACAACCCCAGATTTCTTTTCAGCACTGGCTGACGAAGCCACAGCTCTACAGAGTCTTCTATTCCTATATCGCTCAGTAGTGACGACTTCATGAGCTTCTTTAACGATAAAATTATAATTATTAGAGACAAAATTAATCTCCTCCTGCCCTCAATCGGTAATGACTTAACTTCAACCTCCGGAACCTTAAAACAGCTGTAACACCTGAAATATATCTAGACTGCTCTCTGATCGACCTTAACCAACTAACTTTAATAATTTCACCTGTCTCTTAGACCCGATTCCAACTAAACTGTTTAAAGAAGTTTTACCCTTAACCTCTTATCGTGTGGACGGCTCGCTGTATAGCACCTTTCATACAAGAATTGCAGCCCAAAGTGCTTCACAGCAAAAACATAGTACAAGATTAAACAGAGCATTTACAGTACAATAATCACAGTGTTGATGTAAATTAAGTAGCATTAAAAGTACTATAAAATAGCATAATTAAAATAGTATAAAATAACATTGGAAATCATGCCTAGTTTCCGTATCTGTGCCGTACTTAACGACCCTCTTTGGCTTTGGCTACTTTGGCTACTTTGGCTACTTTGCCTACTTTGGCTGGAGCAGATCTCATATCCAATAATATTACAAAGTTTATTAGTTGACCTAATCCATGACAACCCAGAGTTGAGACCAGGACAAAGAGTTGCAGTCTTACACACTTCTCTGTGCTTTTTTCCGGGCAGTCACCCACTCAAATCCCCATAGTGACTATGTCTGCCCCACGACCACTGAAACTAATAAAATCTATGGTTAACAGAAGAAGAGTTATACATGAAAATAATTAATTAAAATAAACACCACCGCTGCAAAAGTGCAACTAAATCGAAAAATTAAATGTGGGCTCTTAAACATCAGATCTTTATCAACGAAAGCTGGATTGGTAAATGATTTAATATCAGATAATAAGATTGATTTATTTTGTCTCACTGAAACCTGGCTGAGACATGAAGAATATGTCAGTCTAAATGAATCTACTCCACCTGGTCATATTAATACTCACATACCTCGAGGCACTGGCCGAGGAGGTGGAGTTGCGGCCATATTTGACCTCTTGATCAATCCTAATCCTAAACTAAACTATAACTCTTTTGAAAGCCTTGTTCTTACTCTCTCAAACCCAACATGGAAAACAATAAAGCCAATTTTATTTGTTACTGTGTACCGCCCTCCTGGTCCGTATTCTGAATTTCTATCTGAATTCTCAGAATTTTTATCAAGTTTAGTCCTTAAAACAGATAAAGTAATTATTGTAGGTGACTTTAATATTCATGTGGATGTTGATAGCGACAGCCTTAATAATGCATTTATCTCAATATTAGATTCAATTGGGTTCAGTCAAAATGTACACGAACCAACTCACTGTTTATACAACACTCTGGACCTTGTTCTGTGATATGGTGTTGAAATTGAAAGTTTATCAGTGTGTCCACATAATCCTCTTTTATCAGACCATTTTTTTAGAACTTTTGAAGTCCTGTTACTGGACTACAAGCCAGTAGGCAAAATATCCTACGCTCGATGTTTATCTGAAAGTGCTGTGACTAAATTTAAGGAAGTGATTCCATCAGCACTTGATTCAATACCAGGACTCAATATCAATATAATGGAGGACTCCAATCCTAACTTTAGTCCCTCCCAAATTAATCATCTTGTTGATAGCGCTGCAGCCTCACTGCAAATAACACTCGACTCTGTCGCTCCTCTAAAGAAGAAGATCATAAAACAGAAAAAGAAAGCTCCTTGGCTTAATTTACAAATCCACAAACTAAAACAAAAGTGGAGAAATCTTGAAAGTAAATGGCGTTCCACTAAATTGGAAGAATCTCGTTTAGTCTGGTTAGATCATCTTAAAACGTATACGAAGGCTCTCTGTAATGCCAGAGCAGTTTATTACTCTTCCTTAATAGAAGAAAATAACAACAACCCCAGGTTTCTTTTCAGCACTGTAGCCAGGCTGACAGAGAGTCACAGCTCTACAGAGCCTTCTATTCCTATATCTCTCAGTAGTGACGACTTCATGAGCTTCTTTAACAATAAAATTATAATTATTAGAGACAAAATTAATCCCCTCCTGACCTCAATTGGTAATGACTTAACTTCAACCACCGGAATTTTAAAAACATCTGTAACCTTAACCAACTAACTTCAACAATCTCATCGTCTAAGCCATCAACCTGTCTTTTAGACCCGATTCCAACTAAACTGTTTAAAGAAGTTTTACCCTTAATTAACACCTCGTTATTTAATATGATCAACCTGTCTCTATTATCTGGCTACGTACCACAATCCTTTAAAGTAGCTGTAATAAAACCACTTCTTAAAAAGCCTAGTCTTGATCCAGAGGTTTTAGCCAACTATAGGCCGATATCTAACCTACCCTTTCTCGCTAAAATCCTTGAGAAAGCAGTTGCAAAACAGTTATGTGATTTTTTACATAATAATAGTTTATTTGAGGGTTTTTCAATCTGGATTTAGAGTTCATCATAGCACAGAGACGGCACTGGTGAAAGTTACCAATGACCTTCTAATGGCATCAGACAAAGGACTTGTCTCTGTTCTTGTCTTGTTAGACCTCAGTGCTGCTTTCGACACTGTTGATCATGACATTCTACTACAGAGACTGGAACATTGTGTTGGCATAAAAGGAACCGCACTAAACTGGTTCAAATCCTATTTATCTGAGCGATCTCAATTTGTACTTGTTAACGATAAATCCTCCATGACAGCCAAAGTCAGTCTTGGAGTTCCGCAGGGTTCTGTACTTGGACCGATTCTATTCACCTTATATATGCTTCCTTTGGGCAATATTATAAGAAACCACTCTATAAACTTTCATTGTTATGCGGATGATACCCAATTAAATCTATCAATTAAACCAGATGAAACCAATCAATTGGCTAAACTTCAAGCATGCCTTAAGGACATAAAAACTTGGATGTCTAGCAACTTTTTGATGTTAAACACAGACAAAACTGAAGTTATTATACTTGGCCCTAAACGTCTCCGAAACGCATTTTCTAATGACATAGAAGCTCTGGATGGCATTAATTTGGCCTCCAGCACCACTATAATGAATCTTGGCGTCATCTTTGATCAAGATCTGTCGTTTAACTCCCGCATAAAACAAATCTCAAAGACTGCCTTCTTTCATCTACGTAACATTGCAAAAATAAGACACATCCTGTCTCAAAATGATGCAGAAAAACTAGTCCATGCATTTGTTACTTCAAGGCTAGATTACTGCAACTCATTGTTATCAGGTTGTCCCAAAAAGTTGCTTAAGACTCTTCAGTTGATCCAAAATGCAGCGGCACGTGTATTGACAAGAACAAGGAAACGGGATCATATTACTCCTGTGTTAGCTGCTCTGCACTGGCTCCCGGTAAAATACAGAATAGAATTCAAAATCCTTCTCCTGACTTACACTCTTCTTCTCCCTCTCTATCTGTATGCATTTATTCATTTACATACATTTGTATGTTACTTACTCATCATCCGGGGTATGCGAGGGTCTAAGGACAGAGGGTGTCGTAACCTGTACAGTCTGTAAAGCACACTCAGACAAATGTATAATTTGTGATATTGGGCTATACAAATAAATTTGATTTGATTTGATTTGATCACCATCTGGTGGTGAGTTGGATCAAGCGGTGGGGGAAGAGTCTGGACAGACCTGGTAAGCCCAAATGGGTAGTGTGGGTGAACTGGGAACGTCTGGAGGAAGCCCCTGGAGATCTTCAACTCATACCTCCGGCGGACCTTTTCAGACATCGAGGTTGGGGGCATTGAACCTGAGTGGGTGACGTTCAAAACCTCTATTGCTGAAGCTGCGGTGATGAGCTGTGGTCTCAAGGTCTCAAGGGGCAGTAACCCTCAAACACCGTAGTGGACCCCGGTTGTCAGGGAAGCCGCCCTTCGGTACCCTGCAGTTGACCCTGCAGTTGACTTTTGTGGTAGAGGACAGGGGGTTAACAGAGGCTTTACAGATGGCGTCAAATGACACAACTTTTAAGCCGCCACAAGATATTGTTTATTGTGCAATGAAAGATATATTTTGCCAGATTTTAAATTGCACTTTATTTCAAACTGTTGGTCTGTGTACATGTTGACCTTTAAGTTTATAATGCCTACTCATTGATTCGATCATTTTTCAAAAACTCATTTGAATATTTTGAAATGCTTCTCACAGCAAATATTGATATATGCTATTAATTTAGATTAATTAATCACAAATCTTGTAATTAATTTGATAAATTTTTTTAATCGCTTGACAGCCCTAATAAAGACTATTCCAAGCATTTGTTACTTCAAGGCTGGATTACTGCAACTCGTTTTTATCAGGTTGATCCTCTTCAGTTGATCCAAATGCTGCGGCACGTGTATTGACAAGAACTAGGAAATACGATTATATTACTCTTGAATTAGCTGCTCTGCACTGGCTCCTTCTCCTGACCTACAAAGCCATACATGGTCAGGCTCCAGCTTATTTTAAAGATCTCATAATACCTTTTCATACTATTTTTAATGCTTTTACTATTTTTATTCTTAATGTTATTCAGATTCAATTAAATTTCAAATCACAACAGCCTGTACTTTTACTTTCACGTTGTATTTATAACAGTTTTATTGTATTTATAACACTTATCACTTTATCACTTAATTTTACTTTTTATTTTATTTTAAGTCTTATTTGAAATGTACATTTGTAATGGCTCGAGGGGGGGGGGGGGGGGGGGGTAGATGGATAATTGTTGTATGTCATGTTTTAAGCTACTGGATGCCTGCATTTCCCACGGGATAAATAAAGTCTATCTATCTATCTATCTATCTATCTATCTTATCTATCTATCTATCTATCTATCTATCTATCTATCTATCTATCTATCTATCTATCTATCTATCTAATGCTATTTCACATTTACAACAACAATTATTGTGCCGTATAATTTTGTACACATTTTTATGTTTTAGCTGTGAAACACTTTGGGCTGCAATTCTTGTATGAAAGGTGCTATACAAATAAAGCTTATTATTATTATTATTATTATTATTATTATTATTATTATTATTATTATTATTATTATTATTATTATTTATATTACTACCTTATAACCCAACTAGAGCATTGTGCTTCCAGAATGCACCATGGCCACATCTGCAATGGCACAGTCAAACTAAACACATTTACTGACAGTGGAAGCACAGATATTTATGTTGTTCACGATGTGCAGTCAGCCCTACTGACAGTAGTCTCATATTTTCCAGAATTTGGATAAGTAACCTCTGGATCAGTGATGAGCTTATTTGCTTAATAAGGTCAGCGTCAGAGGGAATACTGATCTGACAGATCAGGGTCCCGATTGATAATCATCAAGACCTTGGAAGTTACAGTGAAAGTTCCTCTTACCTGTAGTGCTATTTATCAATCTAGATTGTTTTGGTGTGAGTTGCAGAGTGTTGGAGGTATTGGCCATAGAGATGTATGCCATTTCTTCAATATAATGGAACTGCTTCTTTTGTGGGGTTCAAAGCACCCAAAACATTTTGAAAAACTCTACAGCAATGTCTCAGAAATCATGACTCAAGATAATTCACAAACCTTGTTGTGAGCAGTTTCATGTAGGAACTATTTTCTTTTACAACATCACCGCAGAGATGAAGCATGGAACTCATCATTGACGTGAGGCTTGTACTTGTAACAGTGCAATATGTCCTCCTCAGCTGAGATGTAACGTTATCTTAAGAGAGCATGTAGATGTACGCTACCTTCTGCGCAGTGATACGGTAGAAAGAAAGAAATAGTTCCTACATGAAACTGCTCACAACAAGGTCTGTGGATTATCTTGAGTAACTGGGTCATGATTTCCATTAAGAGACATTGCTGATGAGTTTTCTTTTTATGTATTTGTTTTTTTTTAGCATCCCAAGCGAAGCACCATCTCTCAAATAAAATGGAGAGAAAGCAGACATCTCTATGGCCAATAACTCCTCTCGGCTAATCACGCCAAAACAATCTAGATTGAGCACTACAGGTAAGAGGAAAAATAAGTTTTCTTTGTTTTTGGGTTGAAATGTTTCTTGAAGAGTGTTTTCTCACGGAAGTCTCTACAAGCATCCTAACTGACTTTCTACACACATTTCCCAAAGCAGCACTTAAAGAGCCTACAAAATGATATTTTGTCAGTGTTATTGGGCTTGGTATATGATAGAGGTTGCATCTATTGTGAAATGTGCCATATATATATTTTTAATATTGATGTATTTATAATAAATCACGATCATAACAGCATAAAAATGACTTCCGCTAACAACAATCGATCGCTGCACCGAGAGCATCCACTTCGGCAATGTTCGGGCGATGGCGTCACAAGTAGAATACAGCCGCCGTCAGTGTTCGTCTGCATTACAGCCGCCGGCAGTGTTTGTCTGCGTTGAAGCGTCCAGCAAAGACTGCTGTCAATTATTGCGAGAAAGAACGGACAACAATCGATTGTCAAGGATAATTGTGAAGCGATGTGTTGTATGGGGATGTGGGGCCGTCTCCAAATCTTACTTTCTGTGGCCAAAAGATGATAAAATGTCGCGTTTATGGACAAGACAAGTGCGTCGATGAAACCGATGATTTGTGGGCAGCACTTTGAGAGATCGTGTTTCGAACAAACTATGCTCGCCAAGGAAATGAGATTCAAAAAGAATTTAAAACTGAACGCAGATGCTGTGCCTACAATACTGCCGAGACCCCAGCCAGCACAAGCCAGGACGCCGATTCAAACACGTCCGCCGGTGCAGAGTCCTCCACCAAAGAGACGACGAAATGCATTCGCCAAAAGGGAGAGAGCAAAGGTAAGCTGTGCTGCTTGTTTACTGTATTTATTGTTTCAAGGATAAAACCATAATCGGTCTAGACCTACTGTATGTAACGAGTTTACATACAAATGTAAAATGTAATGTAAATGTTGCCTAAATTTCCCTCGGGATGAATAAAGTATCTATCTATCTATTTACACCAGGTCCTAGCCAATATCTGTGTGTTATTGTTTGTAGTATTAATAACTTTAGCTAATTACACTTCATTAGCTTAATTAAGTATAGATTCAATGTTTATAACAGGCTTCCCCATTTTATTCTGTAGTTTGAGTAAAAGTGTGAGTCTATTTAACTTTTAACTATCACCCTATTATTACATAGGTATTGAAACATTGGTGAATGAAGCCACTGACAGAACTGAGGATACCTGTATGATCAGCAACCATCTATTGGACATCTACACTGGGGAGGAAGCTCTGTGTACACCAGTAAGTATACAGACTGTACGTCATCTGTACATTACAGTTGTAGTACCAGTAGACCTGCACATGACGTGTTAAAAATACAATCACCACATCCATGTACATAATTCATATATTTGTTTAATTTGAGATCATTGCTCTCTCAATCAATTCAACCACATCTTTTATTATGAATGTTATTAGATATTTTCTTTACGCAGACATGTATAAACGTGCAATACAATTTCAAGCTGGTTTGAAAGATTTATTAGTAAAGTTGTGTTTTGTACATTTCAGACATGTCAGAAAGAAATTAGTCGGTGGAAGAACCAAACAAGAGGGATGCTGTTGTGCTGTATAGAAGCAGATTCAATCACTGAACTGACATTGTGTTTTGTTTATGACTCTAATAAAGTGCTGATACTTGAACGACGTGTAGTTGTCAGATGGAAACGTAGCACAGATCTTTTGAATGGCACATGATGGCATTCTGTGGTTCTTACCAAGTATTCCCCAGCAGAATCTCACCGGCGGTATGCCACATAGTGATACATTCTGTAACACACAAGATAATACATAATAATACTAATAATAAGCTTTATTTGTATATAACCTTTCATACAATAATTGTAGCCCAAAGTGCTTCACAGCAAAAACATAACAATTAGTACAAGGACAGAATAAGAGCATTTACAGTACAATAATCACAGTGTAGATGTAAATGAGTCTGAAGTACCATTATAAAAATAGCCAAATTAAAATAGTATACAATAGCAGATAAAATAGCAGATAAAATAGTAGATAAAATAGCAGAATTAAAATAATATAATATAACAGAATTAAAATAATATAATAGCTGAATTAAAAAAGCAGATAACGCATTATGGTTATGTCAATGGTAATCACTTCAACCTTATTTGCTTATTTATCTATGTATTCTGTAACTTTGCCAGAGTGACCATTCGACTTCCCAAAAATACATCAAAGTTTCTGAGCTCTACACATTTGTGCACACAAGTAACTTACTCATTACGTGGCTGATCACCTGCTTGTTGTCTGTCCCTCTTCGAATACCTTTGGTAGACTGTCTGCAACACCCAAACATCTAGACACTTTGATTTGAATCCTGGGTGATCTGTTATGCAAGTTATGTTTGCACCATGTCCCTCATATTCATTGAATTCCTCCATGACATCCTTTTCTTGGCAGCAGCTCTTCAATTGATTCCATAATTGAACAGTTTTCACATGTACACCTAAATGTACATGCCCTCGTAATAAATGACGTTTGACATCAGACACAACGATAGAACCTCAACCGCAGAAACTTCGAGAAAGAATCAAATTATCAAGCTTTACAGACGTTGATGTGTCCAAGTAGAGAAATAATTGAATATTTAGGGATCGAGCAATTTGCGGACAACTAGTCGGGTTTCATAACAATTCAAGGAAACCAAGCTATCGACTCGCTAGCGATCTATCGATAGCTTGCGATCTATTTACGATCGAGGATAAGGTTACATTTTATTATGGTGTATTTATTATATATTGAGAAGTTCTATGAACTATAGTCAAATGTATATTTGTCTGTGTTCTGTTGCCGCACAGGATCTCCGCCAAATCCAGAATCACCGTCACCATCATCCGCATGTTCGGTCGCGTCTATGTCTCCATCTTGAATACTGTGTCTCGAGCTGCTCTGTTTCCACCACGTTAAACTCGCCCGCATGATCTAAATCCACGACACCGGCATTCTCTTCAATAAATTCCTCTTCTTCAAAGTGCAACGAGTGACGACTCACTGTCACTCGATTCTGTCGAAATATCCGAGCCAGAGTCCGACATCGCCACGTCTGCCGTGCTGCCATGCTGTCTGCCGCTTCTGCCGTGCTGTCTGTGTATACTGGTGGACTGTTTTCTACTTGTGACGTCAGAACAGAGCGTCGGGTGTTTCCCGTAGCAGCAATGTAAGCATCGGTGGTCGACATACTAAATCATGATTTATTAAATACTGCGATGATTGTGTCATAAATATCACATAATTTTACACCACAAATAGCATTTACTATCATCAGTAGAAATTCATGTTTATCATTTCGTAGGCCCTTTATGAACAAGTACAGGTGTGTTTTCTGTGTTAGTCCTGCTGTACGTAAGCATATGCAAAACAAAACATGCACCATAAATAAAAATAAACAAGAAACTACGGGACTTGAAAGGTTCTGGAGCTTCTTAAGATGCTCTCAACCTCCAACAATGGATAGGATGCAATGGTTAATTTACACTCATTTCTAAGAGCAATTCCAATGCTTTTGGAAAACACCTCATATGCTTAAGAAGGTTCGTAAGATGGATTTTTTCATCATCTTAACCATAAGATGCTTTTAGAGAACGGGCCTCAGTGTTCTAATTGAAATGGGAACATTAACAAAGAGACATGAGGCTATTTTTTCTATCCTATTGTCCTATTGATACTCAAAACAATACTTAGTATTGGTATAGTTTGTAGTATAGATAATGTAGGTATTGATTTGCTCACTACCATAGCATTTGAGTGAAACATCTGGGTGATAAACTTAATGAGTTGATAAGATCTGTCTGTACCTACTGATACCCTCCAGGCAGTCTTTATCCCCCTCCAGCATCACGTCCTGTTTCTGCTGTCTCACCTTGAAAACAACATGGCAACAATAAAGGAACATTCCACAATGACAAACACACTATGAACAAAGTGACTGCTCAAAGACACTTCCACAAACCTGTCACTCAGCTGATCAACTGAAAATGTTCCCAAAATGTTCCATAAAAAAGTATTACACAGAAGAGCATGGTACCTCTGCTCGTTGCCATGGTGAACTTCAGAAGGTCTGAGCCCAAGGTGTATGTGTGTTTCTGTGTGTTTGTATCTGTGTGTGTAACCAGGTGAGAGAGAGAGAGATTACAATTGAGCAGATTTTCACCCAGAATACTCTCAAAGCTCACTCACCCTCTGCTAGCCTCTACCTGTGTGTGTGTGTGTGTGTGTGTGTGTGTGTGTGTGTGTGTGTGTGTGTGTGTGTGTGTGCGCCTGAAGCCTTATGCGCATGTTCATGCCTCTTTGTGTGTGTGTGTGTGTGTGTGAGTGTCTGAATGTTGAATTTTCTGTGTGTTTGAGAGAGAGGAACACTGAGGGCAGCAGAGCTATACACCAGTCAACAGTCTGCATGATAATGAGCTGTTAGATACCAGGCTTTAGCTTGCACACACACACACACACACACACACACACACACACACACACACATGCACATAACGACAAAACTGCATTATCCTTTCATTCCTTCCTTATAAGCATTTCTTCTTCCTCCCCCACCCTCCGTTCCTCTCATGTCTTCTTTTTTTTTCTCTCTTGTTTTCCCCAGCTTTTCTCTTATCGTTTCTGTCTCGGAGCTTAGCCCTTTCTTCCTTTCAGTCAAGCGTGGCACACACACACGCACACACATCATGCTCAGAACACAAATGCATACCGCAAACACAGAAACATTTGTCCACATTGTTGACAGGCACACACACACACACACGCACACACACAGACACACACACTCACACACACACACACTTTCATTTATATACACGCATACTTACATTTGTGTAAACACACATACATTAATCCTCTTGGATGCACTGCCCACTGTGTGTGTGTGTGTGTGTGTGTGTGTGTGTGTTTGTGTGTGTCTCCTGTGAGATTGGCCTACCCTACATTAGCTGTCTCTGTGCAAACCCACATGCACAGTCCACCTCTTATACTTTTAGACAGTCGTTATCTCTCCCTCTACTTACAGTATGCATGCTTGTATGTGTGTGTGAGTATGTGTTTGTGTATGTGTGGAGGGCGGGGGGTCTGTGTGTGTAAAAGCAGCCACGGTGACAGGGGATGAGAAAAGAAAAATGGAGGCGGAAAGGGAATGAGATTGAAGTGGAGTGAAGGGGAGACAGAAAGAAAGGAGGAGAGGAGAGAGGTAGCCAGCGGGGCAGGATGGATGTGTGTGTGTGTGTGTGTGTGTGTGTGTGTGTGTGTGTGTGTGTGTGTGTGTGTGTGTGTGTGTGTGTGTGTGTGTGTGTGTGTGTGTGTGTGTGTGTGTGTATGGGGGGTGGGGGGGGGAGTGTTAGAAAGTGCAACCAAGTGTAAAGACATAATCTTGACAAAGCCTAGAGATGCTGCAGCTCAGCAGTGGCCAGAGCCAACACATAGCTCTTTATACATTTTTATTTCAGTGGTTTATTGAGTGTGCTTGTCATTTGAAAAAAAATCCAACATAATACCTGGATTATTTGGTTTCATTGCTGTCTTGAGTAATAAACCGCGATGCAAAGATTGAGTGGTATTTCCTCTGCTAGGTCCAATATTTACTAGCTCGGTCTCAGCCATCTGAAACACTGCCCACACCTCTCAGTTTTGCAGTATATATTTTTGAAAATAGATCATATTTTGTGCACATCGAGAGCTGTTTCCAGTTTTCAAAAGCAACCTTGCCAATGACAGTTTTGTAGGCTGGATTAAAAACGGAGACATCCTTTTTCATGTGCCAGGGCCAGATAAACGGATACATCCATGAAAAAGTTGCAAAATTGCCCCCAAAAATGGCAACAAGCGTGGATGAGATTGAAATCTACAGGTTGTTGTAAGTCAAAAGATGGAATATGCTATCGATGTTGTGTGGAGAGAATAAACAACATAATACAATTACAATAGACAATCCAAATGACAAAATTATAAATATAATGTAAACATAAAATTCACATCGTACACCCAGAAGTAGCTGTGTGAAAAACTGAAACAGAGAACATGTGCGAATTCAGACCCTGCCATCGTGTTTTCACACCTATATACACATGACTGATCGCTGTGTGAAGTGGGAGGGATTTGCAGATTAACAAAAGTTGTTGACGCAGCACCTCCATTAGTCTCCTTTCGCAGGAGACACACACGATGGCTTAGTGCCAATAAGTCTTGATAGTATCCATTCCAGTGAGCTGGCATGCACAATACCAAGACCTCACTAATGTTATTAAACACACAAGCACTGATCCAGAGTCTGGGATTGTCAAAGCACCACCCATGTGTGAAGGAACGAGCTACCGCAGAGTGGTCCAAATTGGCTCCAGGCTACACAGTGGATCTGAGAGAGAGAGAGAGAGAGAGAGAGAGACTCCTCCAGTCTGACTCATTAAAACTGTTGCTGTGTGTTTCTTGAAAAAACAGTACATCAATATGTTTCATTTTAGCCGTTCATAAATGAAACTGCCAAATCTGGAAAGTGACCCTCTATTTTTTACTCTGTGTTAATTTTTCGTTTGTAGGAGGAAAATCATTATCATTCCAGACAGGATCTTTTTTTTACAGTGGAAACAACTTTCTCGTGTCTGGAGAGCCCTCTGCTCATAACTCATCGGTTATGAACGGAGGGATCCAGGAAAGCGACGATGTTCATCCGCGCGAGCGACCTCACACTGCCGTACCCGACCTTCTCCCCCACAGCTAGCCCAATATACTCCACACTGCACGGGATGCCGGCTGATATTTTAATGCCATGCTTTCGCATGAGTTTGGTGAAATTCCGATTCACCATGATGTCAGCCACCACAAAACACCCCAACGACTGCACCAAAACACACCAAAGGTTAACTAAATCAAACTATCACCAATACGTTAAATTAACACCCATAATTAATAAAAGAGGGTTCGCTCAGTGTCTCCATCACACACCACAATCTCCCAGAATGCACTCTGAGAAAGAGCGATAGAGAGAGAGAGAGAGAAAGAGAGAGAGAGGGAGAGACAGCGATAGAGAGAGAGAGCGAGAGAGAGACGGAGAGAGAGAGAGAGCAATAGAGAGAGAGGGAGAGATAGAGAGAGGGAGAGAGAGAGAGCGATAGAGAGAGAGAGAGAGACAGCGATATAGAGAGAGAGAGAGAGAGAGCGATAGAGAGAGAGAGAGCGAGAGAGAGACAGCGATAGAGAGAGAGAGATGAGGGGAATGACAGAGCGAGCGATATGATTAGATGTTTGTAGACGGAGAGGGGGAGAGAGAAAATGATGTGCTGTTATGTGAGAGCAGATCACACTAAATGGGCCTCAAAAAAATACTAAGCTTGTGTGTGTGTGTGTGTGTGTGTGTGTGTGTGTGATGGGCATGTAGGAGGACTGGAAAGCCTGTCTCCTCTTTTTACCATCACACACTCTTCTCCCTCGTGTTATCGCCTTTCTCTTCAGCTTGTACTTTCCTTTTTCACGCTCCTCCTCACCCCTCCCTCTTACTGTCTTAACTTCTCTCCTTTTTCCATCTTTCCATTTCCTCCTCTTTTTCTTGATCACACCTGTCATCTTTCATTCTCTTTTTATGTCCAACATTTCCTACCCTGACATTTTCTCCCCCTGATTTCTTCTCTTCTCCTGTCCTCAGTGTGTCAGGGTGACCAGACAAACCAGGCTGGTGTGGGGCGGTTGGCCTGTTACCAAGGTAACGCTCCACGGTATCTTTTTTACTTTCCCACTAGCCCTGTATTAAAATGAATTAAGCAAAATACACATGAGCAGAAACATAAATAGGACTCAACTCAACAATCAGCACCTACAGAAGAACATATCATGTATTTATGTGCAGCAGGCTTGTATTAGAGACAAGTCGCTATTATCTCCTGTTTGATGATGTTTTAATATGTTGTTAATACAAACTCAACACTTCCTCTATGTTGTTTTCAAAATTCCTTCAGTCATGTCAGCGTCATGTCATGCTCTATCACGTCAACATCCTTGTTAATACCAAGTATCGCAATAAGGCTGCATTCATGCTACATCCGACCTTTGTAAATCAAATCAAATCAAATCTAATTTATTTGTATAGCCCAATATCACAAATTATACATTTGTCTCAGTGTGTTTTACAGAGTGTACAGGTTAAGACACCCTCTGTCCTTAGACCCTCGCATTGCACAAGGAAAAACTTCCTAAAAGAAACCCCATAATTAAAGGGGGAAAAATGGAAGAAACCTCAGGGAGAGCAACTGAGGAGGGATCCCTCTCCCAGGACGGACAGACGTGCAATAGATGTCATATGTACAGGATGAACAAAATAGTACAAATACAACATTTGACAGAAAATGATGTTGTGTTGAAAAAGAGAAAGTTTGGATGAATCCAGGAAAATGTCAAAAAGGCTTCCCGGTGTCCAGCAGGACCAGGGCAGCAGGCGCAGCCACGATTCCTGATCCTGACGTAAACTTTATCAGTGGCAACCTGCCACATGAGAGACAGACACTCCGGGGATGAATCCCCCGAATGATGAGTTAGTAACATACATTTACATAAATGCATACAGATAGAGAGGGAGAAGAAGAGAGGGAGGGGAGGACAGAGGAAGAGAAGGAAGAGAGCAGGGAGGTGTCCCCCGGCAGTCTAGGCCTATAGCAGCATAACTAGTTGCTGATCCAGGGCAAACCTGAGCCAGCCCTAACTATAAGCTTTATCAAAAAGGAAAGTCTTTAGCCTACTCTTAAATGTGGAGAGTGTGTCTGCCTCCCGAACACAAACTGGAAGCTGGTTCCACTGGAGAGGAGCTTGATAGCTGAAGGCTCTGGCTCCCATTGTACTCTTAGAGACTCTAGGAACCACAAGTAACCCTGCAGTCTGGGAGCGCAATGCTCTAGTTGGTTTATAAGGTACTATGAGATCTTTAAGATATGCTGGAGCCTGACCATTAATTGCTTTGTAAGTCAGGAGAAGGATTTTGAATTCTATTCTGTATTTTACTGGGAGCCAGTGCAGAGCAGCTAATACAGGAGTAATATGATCCTGTTTCCTTGTTCTTGTCAATACACGTGCCGCTGCATTTTGGATCAACTGAAGAGTCTTAAGCGACTTTTTGGGACACCCTGATAACAATGAGTTGCAGTAATCCAGCCTTGAAGTAACAAATGCATGGACTAGTTTTTCTGCATCATTTTGAGACAGGATGTGTCTTATTTTTGCAATGTTACGTAGATGAAAGAAGGCAGTCCTTGAGATTTGTTTTATGTGGGAGTTAAACGACAGATTTTGATCAAAGATGATGCTGAGATTCCTTGCAGTGGTGCTGGAGGCCAAATTAATGCCATCCAGAGCTTCTATGTCATTAGAAAATGCGTTTCGGGGGCGTTTAGGGCTAAGTATAATAACTTCAGTTTTGTGTTTTGGTTACATATAATACATTTGAAAGGTTACATGGTTCTTGTGTTCGTTGTTCCGTTTGTTCTACTCGACTTTTAAATGTGAGCCTAGTGCTAGCTTTTATTTGACATATACCATTTTTTAAGCCTCTGTAGAGATATTGTTTTCGCTAATTATATGGTTTGTTGAAAGTTCGCTGTCAAATACGCTTAGAATGATTTATTTGCATGTGTGTGTACTGAAGACTTTAGATCTTCATTATCAATTAATCTTTAATTACTAAACTTAAACAAAAAAAATAAAAATAAGTGAATTATTCAGCAAACTCTTTTTTCTCTGCAGACATTTCCTCTGCCACTAGCTAGTCCTGTTCACAGTGTGTCTGCTTGCCTGTTTGTGTGTGTGTGTGTGTGTGTGTGTGTGTGTGTATGTGTGTGTGTGTGTGTGTGTGTGTGTGTGAGCATGCATGTGCATAATTGTTCTACTCTGCTGTTTCTCCTAAGCTAAATAAACGCAGATAAGACCTGAAACAAACACACACACGGTTCAGTGCGCCAGAGGCTTTTGCATTCATTTCGTCGTTCCTCCAAAACTTGTGATGTGTTGCTTTTTTCATTCCCCCTCCTCCTGTCCTCCTTCCCTTCTCTATCTATTCTATCCCTTCTTCCAGCCACCTATCCAACTTTTTTTCTTTAATTCTGCTGCCTCCTCCTGCTCTTACCTCCTCCTCTCCCTCCCTTCCTCTATCCCTTAGCTCCCTTGTTTTCTCCTCTCGCTTGTTTTAATCTGCTACCTTCATTACCACACATCTCTCTTTCTATACTGTTCAGTTGTTAATCTTTCTGGTGTAAGACTAATTGAAAAATTGAGAAATTAAGCTGGAAGAAGACAGTGGGAGAAACAAAAATCTGAACATTTGTGAAGCAGTACTACATGTTATATTCCATATACAGGGAGAAAAAAAGCTTCTAGTATAAAAAAAAAAGTCTGGTATCAATGTTGAGGAGGGAGATGGAGAGATATGGAGGTGTGGTGTGAAAAAGACAAGAGCAGATTAACTAGGAGGAAGAGAGATGAAGAGATCAAAAAGTGGAAAGGGAAAGAGGAGAGAGAAAAGCCGAGACGAATGGAGAGAGGATTAGAGTCATTGTGTTCAGTAAAGCAAATCAGGCATTAAACCTGCAGAGAGAGTGAGAGAGAGAGAGAGTGAGAGAGAGAGAGAGAGAGAGAGAGAGAGAGAGAGAGGGAGAGAGAGGGAGAGGGAGAGAGAAGCTGAAAACGGCAATAGTCCAGTTTCCAGCTACAGAATGGGCAAAGATTTGATAACAGAGTAACTAAAAACCTCTGTGACATATTGTTTTGGCCTGCAGTGGTTTAACTTCTCAACTTGCTGCAGTGATGTACAGAATTCCTCCAGATACTCGTAATATCACTGTAACAAGTGCAACAAAGCCCACCTCTGACCCCAACAAACCAAACCCATCACTGATGATGGCTTGAAACTTTAACCAGCGAGGGAATTCAAATACTGCTTTATAGCCTGGTGTTAAAAATCTCTTTAAGGCGTGCAATCAATTGTGTTCTTTCAGTATGGGAACTGAACACAATCAACTTAGTTTTGTCCTTATTTAGAGATCATTCATTTGTTTAATTCCATGACAAAGTGTATCAATTGGACATAAGTCATCCAGTAAGTACTGTAGTGTTATTTTACAGGCAGCATGAATAGAACAGAAGGGAAACGAGTCCTTGGTCCTTGTGGTGCTCCCGAGGTCATGCTGAAATTACTGGAGGAAAGATTACCAATGCATATATAAATTAATTCCTGTCTTGCAAATAGAACCTACTTGGATGACATGCATTTTGGTGATCCATTACCAAACCATGACTATTCTTTAATCCTAAACAAACCTTAACATAAAGGTTATGTTTTCATGGTTAACAGGATATCTGACCTTGTTACAAATGACTGTGCCAATTTGAGTTGACAGATAGTCTCAAGGTGCAGTTGGTTGGATTTTTTTGTTGATCTGATTCTGGGATTTCTGCCGGTAGACCCATTGTTATTTTCACCCTTCACTATTAATGCTGATTGTATTTGTTGGCAGAAGGCTTCTGCACTTCTACGGAAGCTCCTGTAAACAGGGTATCTCCATTCATTATTTCAAGCCTGGAAGACAAACAATGAAAACATCAGCTTTACTAGTTGGCAACTTGTTCTTCTTCTTGAATTTCTTCCTCCAGCTATGGCAGATCTGAACCTTGGACATTTAGCTGTCCACTGACATTTACACAGCCTATATCAGTGCACCAGACCATTTGGGTCACATTGTGTTTTCTTTCTTTTTTTCGTTCATGTTGGTGCAAGGCCAGGTTTTACCTGCTGTAGGTGGTCATCCACAAGTCGGCCATCCAACTCGCTGTATGTGGTATTTTGTGTGCTTGTGTGATTGCATTCATCCTGTATGGGTGTTGAAACACAGAGCAGACCACACATGGTGTATAATTATTTCTATAGATAGAACAAGGATGTAAAAGAGTGAAAAAAAGATTGCAAGAGCAATGAAGAGCATGAGTGAGGCATAAGGGAAAAGTCAAAGAGATTCAAAAAGAGCAAGGTAATGATGGGCAGAGACAGATGGGAAAGAACAAGGCTGAGGGAACATGGAGGGATAAGGAGAGATGAGATATGACGTGAGGAGAGACAGAAAAGACAGCAGAGAGGTGGAGGGACAGGCAGCGACTGTGTGCTGCAGTGAACCTGCTGTTTGAAGCCTAATGCTAACACCTACACATGCTCCCACAACTAATTGCTAATTCTATACAAATGACCCTTTCTGCATTACTATATGTTTACTGTCTATTGTATGTGCAGTCATTTTGGATAGAAGGCTACTCTATGTATTACATTTCTAAAGTAATATAAATTCCCATATAAAAACAGTTTTCAAATTAAGGAAGAGTTTTCAATAACAGGCCATAACAAATACATTAAGGATGTGTGGAGTACATTCAGAATGATGTATATGTCATGAGTCATGTCATACTCAGCAATATGCTTCATTCACCTCTACTTTGCTCCATCCTTCCGGTTTTAAGCTACTGACATTGAAACTCCGTAAAACCTGCAAATGTTTCAACTAATGGGAGAGATTATTAGAGGTTTGAATCTTCACTTGCCTCATGACACACCTGTCAGTGATACTCGATGCTTCTCGATGTATCGTATCTGCAATTTTCTGCACATGGCTACTTTTATCAATTAATAAAAGCAGTCAGATCAATTACTACTTAGCTGATAGCTGTTAGCAGTCACTTGCAGTAAGGTGCAGTATTGGTCGAAGGTAAAGTATCACGTTATCATGATGTGTTTACAAGTATTATTGTAATATTTCTTTTTTGTGAGAAACTTAATAAAGTTTACAGTTGTAATGAAGGAGCTTTCAATGCAATATCAAATAGACAGAGGGAATTATGACCTGTTTAACTTCCTAACAAAAAACAGTATTCAAACGTAGTAAAGGAGTGTATGTTGAAGTACATGGGAGGTGGCACCATGCATAGTGAAATTGCATCTGGCCTCTTGCACCGGCTGCCCAGGGGCCTCCTAAACTGGGGGTCTGACCAAGATGGCACCTGGTTAACTTTCATACTGCAGTGCCATCGTCAAGAGAGGATGAATCAGCTGGTCGGAAAGTATTAAGAAACAGAGGAATACATTGTTAGTTTTGGTCTTTTTATGAGATTTGTGGACAATAAGAAAATAAATACAATAATGTCAGTATTTAATAGCCTTTAAATCCTGTACACATACACATTTAGACATGTGAAGCACTAGACATCTGACATGTAAATAAATATCATATAGACTACCAGTATTGAACATGACGAGGTTCACCAGTATGTTGCTCTGGGTTCTTATCCATCCTTAGCTAGAGAGTTTCTTTGCATTTTGTTTGATAGAAGACCGGCATCTGTCTGCTGATGAGTGATATTCATTGTATACTTGTTGCCCTGTTGTATCATTTATCAGTATATGTCTGCTGGAATGCCATTAAGACAACCTCCTGTATATTTATGAAAATCCTCGAACAATTGGTGCATTCATTTGATTTGTGTTGCTGCCACGAGGACGATGCAGGTGCGGTTGCATTCTCAGCTGTTTGGTTGGACAGCTCTGTGATGACTTCATGACAGGGGAGAAGTTTTATGTAAACTGGGACAGAAGTTGTTTTTTTCTGGTGATCAGTCATCCCTCTCCCTCTCTCTTCTTCTCTCTTTCCCACCAGTGCTAATAGTGAAGATGAAAAGGGTTTCATTTCCCTCTGAGATTCCTGTGTGTGTGTGTGTGTGTGTGTGTGTGTGTGTGCGTGCGTATCTGTTAGGAAGGGTTATTGTGGTACATTGTCACAGATAAAAATAGCAGCCAGACAAAGAGAGTAATTATCTGCTCTCTCTTTCTCACTCGTCTCTCTCTGTCTTGCTGTCTCTAGTCTCTACTGTATCTCTCTTCATCTTTGGTCACTCTTGCTGTTTTTCTATATTTTTCCCGTCTCGCCTACCTCGTCCGATTCTTTATTTTTTCCAAAACCGTCTACTCAAAACTCTGTCGAAATGAGATGCGTCCACACTATTTCAGGTTTGGACAAACAGCAAATACATTTTGTTTCTTTAAGTTTATCAGAATCCTGCTCAAAGTTAACAACTGAATGGAAGCAGAATTTACATAAATAATAAAACATTAAAATATCACTATACATGATTGTACTTCATAAACAAATATAAAATGTTTATGTCCACTTACATACCACCATGCTTATATTAAAAAACAAAGCCAGAGACTTCAGCTATCTGTCTCTGTTCTGATTTATCAACAGTGCACATATTAAGTTGCTAGGGCAGCTGAAGTGTGACACTAGGGCTGTCACAAGCAATCCTTAAACAATTATTGTCCTCAGTTTGGATTGCTGTAGTTGTGTAGGCCTGGACAGCACACACCCAAGAGAGAGAAAGACAGTTGAGTTCACTTTTAACCCTGTTCTGCCTCAGACAACAAATCAATTAGAGTCAACCAAATTACACACCAGAAACAAAACTACATCACCAGATAGAACACACAAACAAAAAGCAGTGCTACCTGGCCTTAAAGAGACAGGGACTGACACTACACACAGAACTACTGACAAAGTACAGACTCAGTGACAGACAGTAAACACAGAACTACTATTTTTTCAAAGCTTAATATTTTTATTATAAAAGATAGAAACAAGAACAATTAAATGTCCTTAAAGAGTTGGATATTTTTAGATTTGAATGGTTTCTGAGGTAGATTCCAAAAAATGTACGGAAGCATCTTTTTTATATATTAAGGATAACAGTAGTGCTGATTTTGAAGTAAGCATCTTTTTAAATAGAGATCTCACGATTCCAGAAATGAGTAGTTGATGCTAATACCAGTGAAAACCCACGATTCTCAATACCGATTAGATACAAAAAAAGAAGAATAAAACAATGATTACAATGTACTTCAACATACATTCCTTTATTACCACTTGGCTTTTTGTTAGAAAGTTAAACCCGTTATAATTCCCTCTCTAATATGGTTTTTATGTTGCTGTGGAAACATTTCCTTCAAACAACTGTATTTTTGCAAGTTTCTCGCCAAAAACATTTTGGTAAGACTACATTTGAACACATCATAATAACATTATAATTAAGTCTCGGTTCTAATGCCGTCCCTACTGTTCAATACAGAACCTGTCAACTAAACCTGATGTAATTCTGACATAATACATTACAACTAGAGCTGCAACGATTAATCAACTAATTGATTAGTTGATTGATGGAAAAATTATCTCCAACTATTTTGATGATTGAGTACTTTTTCATCCAAATATGTCAGAAAATGTGTAGTTTCACAAGAGTAACCAATGTTTTTGTCATTACAATTAACAGTGCAATAATTGCAAAGGTTACTAAGGGCTATCTAATAGCTAATGACTATCTTGACGAAGGTCTAATCCAGTTTCTCAAAGTTAGCAGTTTTGGTGAGAGGGCTTTGTTTGTGGAGATGGGCTGGAGGTGCATTGTGTTTGAACAGTCAGCACACCAACAGTGACGGATGCTAGGGCTTCATCTCTTGTCGTATCCTGCAAAGAAACACACATGTTCTTTCTAATAGCAAGTTATGTTTGCTACCTATTGAATTTGCTCTTCCTACGAAAACATTAATTTGTGTTGATCAAATATTTGCTAGAAAATAGAGCTCTAAATACGCATTCACACTACATTGTAACACACTGTAAGACCAAAGAAATACTGTATATGTGGTATAAATAAACCAAATCTATGGAAGCATATACAGCGAGGTACGTATAATTATTTTATCTAGAACTAATGACTATAAGGTTTTAATAGATTAATTTAGTTTTTAATTGGTGATTCAACGATTTGCTCACTAATTGATTAGTTGATTGACAAAAATAAAAATAATCTATTTTGATCATTTAAGTACTTTTTCTTGCAGAAATGTTATTTCCAGGTTCTAAAATATTAATTGTTAATATTAATAATATTAATATTAATTAATTAATATCATCCTAGCTGAGAACCAGGCTCAGTAAGGCAGGGGTGCTAATGGCTAATCAGTGATTTTGCAACACCGCTGATGTCATCATCTTCAGGATAAGCCTTAAAACTGTACATGGTCTCAGCAAGCTTTTCAAGTATGTCATGCTTCATGTCTTGTGATGGAGTCAGTCATGTTCCATCTTTCAGAAAGGCATCCCTGTTCCCTGTTTAAGTCTGTAGTTAACATCAACTGAGATGTCAAAGAACTCTGACCATTGGTGTCGTCTTAATGGTGATGTTTCTGCTGGGCTTGTTCAGCCATGTTCCAGAAAGTATCGTTAAGCGCCAATACGATGAGAACTCAGCTTCTTTTCTTGATTTTACATTACAAAATATTGTTAACATAGTTTAGTAATGTTTTAATAACTGTACTGCCACCTTGTACAATGTGCTTTGGCACTACTGTGTTTTAATATGGTCATACCAACAAAGCGTTTTTAAATTGAAGTGCAAATACACTTATTTCTGGCAAAATAATCTCACGATTGATAATCATTTTATTCGTAATGGTGGATATAGCTCCTGTAGCGGGTTTTGTGCCCATATGATTTGATCAGTTTTGGATGACTCACACAGCTCCAGTCGCAGGCCAAGTGCCCAGCCCTTAGTCAAGCAGTGAGGCAGAACAGAGATGCCTGAATATTAATTAATTAATGGGAATTTTGAAATTCAACATCTCATCGCCAAACCCTACAGTTCTCTACCTAGTTGTTCAGTTCATTTGTGCATAGATAAAGCAGGGCAATATTATTTCAAACACATCGGCTTGACACAAGGGCTAAACTGTACACACTACGGTACATTTATTTAAAAACGAATGCAGTCTAATTCAACAGTCCTGCGATAAAGCATCCCTTCATGAAGGTTGGGATTTTTATTTTATGTTTAATGTGTTTAAGAGTTTGCAGATTGCAACTAGGATTTTCTCAGACCAGCTCACACAATGTTACATGCAATGATCACTGTCATTTTCAGTGTGTAGGGTCCTTTAGTGCAGACACACTTTCTTTATCTGTTGTTTTAATGCCTGTCTCTTTTCTCTCATATTTTCTCACTTTTTGACTCTGTCTACAGTCTGTCTGTCAGTATTTATGCTAAGCTAGGCTAACCACGACTCCAGAGTTACTTAACATACATTTGACACTGATATCCATCTTCGCATCTCACTCTTGGAAAGAAAGCAAGTCAGGATATTTCTCAAAATGTTGCACTACTCCTTTAACAAGGGGGAGACAGAATAAGAACTGACCACTCTGTCTCCCTCTCGTCTGTCTGTCTGTCTGTCTGTCTGTCTCTCTCTCTCTCTCTCTCTCTCTCTCTCTCTCTCTCTCTCTCTCTCTCTCTCTCTCTCTCTCTCATACACTGGATCTTCTGTCTATATTTAGACAGGCTGAGGCTGTGCTTGACCTGCAAGGTGCTATTCTGCAGAAAGGTGCTAATGGGGTTGGTAATTCTCTTCAGTGATCAGCCGACCTCACAGGAAGACACATACACAGAAAAGCTAGTACACTCACCCATCCATGCGAACATACTAATAACTAACACCTATCACACTCTGACCTTCACCAAGGTCTTTGAGTTGTGGAGTGAGCCATATGACATACTGTTGAGTAAGGTTACGTTGTGGGAATGGATCTTTCGACCGTCTGTGACGTTTTACAATTAAAAACAATGGGAGATAAAGGGACCAAGAAGAGATTTGTTCAACCAACCAACAAGAATAATATTAGGATTTGCAAAAGACAACAGGATTCCAACACTATTTGTGTGTAGACCCCTACTAATTAGACTTGCAAGACAGGTATACCAGGATCAGAGCAGTTGATGAAACTTGGAAACAAAAGTGCACTGACTCCAGTAACAGCACACAGGGCCAGTTTGTAACTACCAATTAGAGGTCCATTAAATCTCTCCATAACACAGAGAATGTGTCTGCTCTTACAGCCAGTTTAAACCAACAACATTACTGTGTGCGTGTTAATTAAATGTGCATACAGATATAAATATACACAACAACATCTATCTCTGTCACACATACACAAACACATGCACGTGGTAGCTGTAAGCATTGTTGCTGATTGTCATGATTCTATCGCCAGTGTTTGAAAATGTTTGACGTCCTTATCATATGAAAAGTCATCGCCCATAATGTATGGTTTCGGCTCTTGTGGCTCTGAAATACAAAACAATATTTTAAGCTTTCGTGAATAGAACTTATGATAATTAAGAACCTGTACATGTCATTATCATGTATTTGGGGCAACTTCCTGATCTGAAAAGGGAAGCCAATGCGGAAGTGCCTTAAACATTTTATTACCTCAGTCATTTCTTTGCTGAGTTTATGGTCTCAATTGTTTTTTTCACGTCTAGTTTAGAAAATACACGATAAACAGAGAATGCTTTAGGGCAGGGCTACCTTTTGATTGACAGGTCGCTACTTAGGTGTTGTCCGGTTTGGGTGTTGGCCGTGTTTTTTTTACAACTTTAATCCTTTCACAGTGTGTTTTCAATTCATCAAAGTTATTGTAACATTTTGGTCGCCTGCAAATGTCTTCTTCAGTGTTCGGTTGTACTTTGTTCCACCCTCTCATGTCACAAAAATCAATGGGTGACATCATGGTGATTACATCCACTTCTTATACACAGTCTATGTTTGAACTATAAAGGAGTTTGTATGCAAACAATGGCTGAGATAAGAAAACAAATCTCTGCTGCTCTCATGTCAGTATGCTAAATATAAGGCTACAACCAGCAGTTATTTTTTGTTTGGTTCAGACAGGCTCTGTCTAATGGTAACAAAATCCATCTAGTAGTCTAGCAAGGGGTTGATGTAAGAGGACGCTGGCGTTGTTTGTTTGCCGCTTCTCCATCTGAGGCTTGAACTTTCTACGGTACATCAAGCTATAGCCTACTGTTACGGCCACGGCCTTATTTATCTACAGGGATTACTTTGTGGATGCATGCACCTTGTTTTCCCTATTTAAGTATGCAGATTTGGATGTGTGACCACCGTCTCCTGGATTGGCTGCGGCGACACCTCCTCCTTCCACCTTGATGATGACCGAGTTGTGATTGGTGTGCACCTGTTCCGGCTCTCCAATCCGAGGGAACGGGAAAGACTAGTTGACAGTCGGGGCTGCTGGTGTTGTCAGCCAGATGCCTTGTACTTGTGTGGATACTAGATTCCGTGTATCGTATATTGTTGGCTGAAATTCTGTGTACTGTAACCTAGGTGTCGAAACTAGGTTTATCTTTGAAGTTAATTGATTAGAAATTTGCAGCGTTTTCTGTTAGACGTTAGGGTGCCCCGGCGCTGTTTTGTTGTGTTCTTTTGTTATTAAGTTTTCACCCCGAGCTTTGTTTTAGAAATGTTTAGGTTGGGAGTTATTTTTGTTCGTTGGCTTTGACGCCTCATGCTCTTATGTTAAGAGCCCTCCTTTTGTTCTATTTGTGGTGTCGTTAAAAGCAATTGGTTGCCAATTATCCATATTCTATTAATAAATATACTTTATTTACCATCAACATCTGGTTATATGTTACTCCCTTTTCCCTTGCCGAGCCGGGTCATAACACCTACAAAGCTTTTCCACATTTTTTTACAAGGATTCTGCCCAATTGACGGTTCTTCAACTACTTACCGTCAACTGGATCCTCCCGTCTATTGCCCAACAATACCACTGCTAAGCTAGCCACCGCTAGTTAGCTCCCTGCTGTTGGCGGTCCACTAACTCCCGTCTCTGCCCAGCAATGCTACTGTGAGTTATATCCCCGGACTCCCTGCTCCTGGTGTGGCTGGCCTTTTTGCCTGTGACTACTGCCTCCTCAGCTAGCTGTCGGCTGGGAATGTAATAAAGCTGGTTTAGCTAGCATCCTCCGAGATAGCCGCCCCTAGCCAGCGGCCCGCTGCCAACTGCCAACTAACCCGGATACTCCCAGCGCCCCTGCTGTAAAGTATATCCCTGCACAGTCTCTCTGCTGTCCTGGTGTGTCCCAGTTATTCTTGCCTGGGACCATTGCCTCCTCAGCTGGCTTAAAAAGGGGATACCACGTATAAAATGTTTTGTAATTCCTCCACCATTCATCGGATTTGGATGGAAATACCCTCAAATTAAAGCTGAAAGTCTGCACTTAAAGTACATATTGATTGTTTAATTTCAAGTCCATTGTGGTGGTGTACAGAGCCAAAATTATGAAAATTGTGTCAATGTCCAAATATTTAAGGGCCTAACTATACATGGACAAACCATGGCAGGAAGGGTGTGGCAGCGGAATAGAAAATCAATCAAAACTACTGCTGCTGCTGTCACCCCCATACTGAAAAAACCTGGAATTGACCCTGATATTCCCAACAACTACCGGCCCATCTCCAACCTCCCCATTCTAAAAATATTTGTTTTATATTGTTTTTATATATATTTTTCTTTTTTGCTTTGCGCATTCACATTCCCTCCTCCGCTGTGTTTCGCGAAGGTCGGGACTTCACTCCCGACACACACACCTACAGTCAAAGGAAAGGAGAGGGGTGAACTAAAAGAAATTTGCGCAACGCACCCCCCTCTTCTATACAATATATACAGTAGGGGGTCCCTGCTCCACGCTACACCCGTTTGGGGGTCCTTGCGTGTGTGTGTTTGATACAAACAGAGAGTGAGAGAGATAACAAAAATAAAAAGAGAGCTTGATAAGTTCTTTCTTTTAAACTACATTGTGGAGACTCTTGTCCACAGTCAGGGATAATGATGACAGAGAGGAGGTGTCGCGTCACACACACAGCTTTATTCTTATAGATTGTGTGCATGTGACGTCACGCTTACGTCCCAACCCGTAAATCAGCCATGTTGGATGATATACACAATCAAGACGCCGCCCGTTCGCGTGGGAGTTGCTGCAACACTTCGTAATTTTCTTTGCATTTAAACGTCTAAGATTGAAAGAAAACGCCAATCGTGTGCGCAGTGTATAATTGTGGTAATAACGCTACTCGTGACCCAGAGAAACAGTTCTTTAGATTTCCTACAATCATCAAAAACAACGATCCACAAAAGAGGGATGAATTGCTGTCTACCATAACTCGTAAGGATTTAACAGAAGAAAAAGCACAATTCACCCGTGTGTGTGTGGCGTCCACTTTATATCTGGTAAGAGCTCATGCTAAAGCTATGTTTTCAATGTTTACGTTAAACATTTGTGCTTATGATATACCCAAACACTGTAAGACCTTACTTCTCCATATCGCTGACTGGTAAATAAGGCACTTTCTTTACATGTGATGGCAGCCATTTGCTCTTTTCTTCTGTGCATGTTTTTGTTTGGCTTATTCTTGAGACTACTTCACTTGCGAAAAGCAAAGCACCAATGTAAGAACATGCTTCGCTTAATCCAGCCATACAATCACAGTGTGCGAGGATAACATCGCCGCTCTTCTCACTCACAAACCACGGCTTGAGCGGTGTATCTCGAGCTCTTTGAGAGTGATTTACACGGGCATGGACGAGCACCCTGTCATCTTTCACTGGTTTGGTAAGAAGACTACCAACCCAGCCAGAAACAAAGAAATTATAAGCATCTAAGCGCTTGTATGCCTTCATTTGTGCGTTGGTTGCCCACGACGTTTGTAGCACAAGGTAGTTCACAATATCCGGATATTCAATCGGCGGTAATTAATCTAAATCCTCAATATAATCCGACAGCTTTAGCGTGTACGGGTCACGGCCGCAAATTTGGACTTTGTCCTCTGAATATTGCCTTTGCAGAGGACTCCAGAGAGTCAGAATACTTTGAAGAAGTCGGAGTTGTATTGCTGTTGTTGTTCGCTTTAGACGCCATTGTTGATTTGTATATCATCCAACATGGCGTTGCACGCATACGTCACACAGTTTTGTCACGTGTTTGCACACTATCTATACAGGCAAGCTTTCTATCACACGCACACTAACAGGTCGCTCTCCTGTCCGTCACTCTGTGGTCCGCCGCTCTCCAGGCTGCACTGCGTCTTGGCTCACGAAGCGTCTCCGTCTCGTCTGGAACCCAGCCTACTGCAAAAGAACAGAACCAGGCCATCACCATGCATTTATTATGTGACTGATTACCTGATTCCGTTCAGCTGTCTGGCCTCCAGCTGGGACACTCCTGTCCCTCCCCAGCAGCCGGCGCCCTAACCACACCCCACTGCCACATACATTTTAGTCTTATCTTTTTTGTCAACGATATTGCATGTTGATATTGCCACAGTTTGTAGTTCACGAACATACTTCATTATAGTTTTCGTTAACTAAATTAACACTGGTGCTATGTTTACAGCACCTTGATACATAACTTTAACCCCTGTTAAAGGAGCTCAGTCTAGTACTAGTACATTATCAGATGCTCTTATCCAGAGCGACTTACAGTTAACTAACTCCAGGGAAAGTCTCCCTGAACTCATGACCTTCTGGTTTGGAAGGCGTACCACTAGACCACTAGGGTATCACCACCCTGTGTGTGAGATGTTTTACTTAGGAATGACCTGGTTGACGCAATACGTTCCATTTGCGTTTGGTAACACGATCTGCTGACACGAACTTCGGTTGTAGCCATTTAAATTTTGCCATGAATATTCGTGAATACATTCCAATAAGGGTTGCATTGATATCAAACACACAAGTATATGACAACAAAGCGATTTCCGCAGTCAAAAACCATTTGCTCTTCTGGAGTCAAACACCTGACGACACCAGTGACATTCTTGCCTATATACCTGATCTCAGGATATTACCACAGCACCACCCAATGTGCACACAGCGAATAACGTTTCATGTTAATCCAACAGTATGTTTGGCTCTTATAACCCTTTAGGCCCTTTCACATGAGAGTATGGTATGAACAAACGCAAAACTGTAAAACACTCACACTACAAAAAACTGCAAAAGTGTTTACATCTGCAACACAGATTTAGGGCAATTCCAGCATTTCAATAAAGCTTTGCACCATGAAAGGACAAACAAAGATGTGGAAATTACACACACATTAACAGTTTTCATGTCATGGTTCCTAAATAAAGCTTTATACTTGAGGCCATTCTAGCCCTCTCCAACAGAAGCACATTCTGCTTCTTCTTCAGTTTTACAATGACAGCACCTGCCCTCCCTTCCTATTCATCCTATTCATCCTCGTAATAGCTTCATCAGTCATCATAACAGTCTCCAGTCAGTTCATCATCATCGGCTAACGATTAGCTCACTTCCTCTCCTCCGGCTGCTTTCATTGATTAACCTGCACGACCATTAGCTTTTAATTAAGGGGTTATTTCCAATGAAAGTTAAGACTAATGGTTGGCATTTTAAAATGGCTAGACACTTTTGTACAGCTCCCACAGTTGTTAATGAGTGTTTTCTGAACTCTAGTGATTAGGAAGAATGTGAAAACTGCCTTTGCAAAATCATATATACACATAGCGGCCATAGTAATTATGACAGGAGCAAAGGTGACGTTGTTATAAACACTAAAGTCTGCATGGAGAGGAGGTAGTGGTGGAGGAAAACATCAGATTTAACACGGGAGACCACTGTTTATTTACTGTAACCATGACAACCTACATCAGTTTCTATGGATTTATTAAGAGCTGTATCTCATAATTACAAAATACTATGTTAGAATTACAAGATAAGAGCTCTATGTATTGTTCCTTTGGCAAATGCAATAGACTTGAATGTAAAGGAACATTTGAGATATCTCATTAAGAGCTATTTCAAACATTATCATTACTAATGATCCCGTCACTGGCTGCCTCTATTGATCAACCAGCACAGCTATTAGATACCTGACAATGATGTCTCATTGAACAAAGGAACATGTCCTCAGTGTCAACTTTCATTCATTTCTTAGTGATCAGCTGACAGTTTGCACTTCTTCTGCTCTTCTTCGCTCCACCTCATCTGGTTCCAGCGGATTTGAAGCCATGGGCGATAAATACATGCGGTACACTTGTAAAATCCTTCAGGAGCATTAGTGAAATATTTCTTGCTTACCGGAGGAGCCCACCATTATCCCCTCTCCTGCCTTATTTCCAAAGCTGAAGATTACCATTCACAGTTTGCTTTACAGTAAGTCTGCTGTGAAAACTGGTCAGTTTTTTTTCACATTAAAGCAAAGAGCTCAGGCAGGAACTTTATTTAGGAATGCCACGAAAACCTTTTAAAATGAATGTCAAAATGTCTGAATTAGATTTTTCAAGCTGCAAATAGACACCCCGTCTTTCAGTCTCACCTAGTATGACATTCATGCTTTTACAAATGTTCCTACCTTGGAGCTTATGAACTAGTCAGAGAAAGTTCATTCATATATAGCAGCCGGTGAAACTTTAATAATTTGTGGATGCTTGACAGAGTTTGTCAGCTACTTGTCAGTTCTTAGAGCTTTCCATTTCCACTCACACTGCAGTGTGTCCTTCTTTTCCCTCTTGATGAGAAGCTCAACTTTTGAATGAACCCTTAGCAGTGATGCTGACATGATGTTGGAATGTGGCATGAAAGGCTGTGCTGAATCTGGGAAAAGAAAAGTCCAAATTGTTAATTTTGATTAAATAAATGTAAATGGGAAAATGAGTGTATAAATGTCATAGTATTCATACTCATTTCAACAGAAACAGAAAACTGTAAAGCAGTGTTTGATTTGTAAATCAGAGAGGGAACTGTTCTGGCTGGTCAGGGGGAGAGGAAAAGTCACAGAATGCTAAACAAATCTATAGAGCCAGGAACACATTGGACCACTCCTCGGTGCTGTCTGTTGAACAAAGCATTATATATTTACTTATGATTTATTAATCAGAGCATTCACAATCATCTCTCAAAATTAATCACTCAACTGTGGATTGGGAATTAGTTGTATTTACAACAATGAAAGGCAAGCAGGCTGTGAAACTGACGTGTTGAGTTTGTCTGTCCATCGATCTCCTTCGCTCAGTTTTAGTACTATGGAAATGCATTGCACCTTCACACGGAAACCCTAATTTAGCCTTACTCGTTTCACCATTTCAATGCCCATTAGCTTACCTGTTATTATGTTTCTATTGTATTTGTAATACTACGAGAGCTACTGGATTCGCGTACCAGAACACAGGCAGTCAAAAACCAAGATACAATAAGCTCTGGGTATATGTTAAACTCGGCAGTAATAAAACACTTTATATTGGATCACAGAGATTTAAGAGTACAGTTGCAGAGTAACTTTCTGTATGTCAGCAAAGTTAAGAAGATGACTTCCTGTTGTCTCTTTTTCTCTGATTTAACATCTTAGATGACCACTGGTGATACAACACAGCTGTTGTCATTAACATTATTATGGTCATTTTGTCAGAAAATGCCGAAGCTTGTTTTAGAAAGTACATCATTTGATTGAAATTGCTCCTCCCTGCAGGTTGCCTTTAAAGTGTGATTGACAGTCATTCATCTACTCAGTGCTGAGAGAAGGCAAAGTGAAGTGTGAAATATTGAGCAGAATGAGGAGTATTATAGCAGAAATTGATGCATTTGGGGAATTATGCACCATAAAACTTTGAAGGAGCTTAATACAGTGAACAAAAAATATGTGCAGTGTTAAAAGGCCAGTACATTATTTAGGGGGAATTTATTAGCAGAAATGGAATATAGTATTCTTAACTATGTTTTCATCGTTCATATCTACTTAAAGAGCAGGCCCTCTTCCACAGAGCCCGCTATGCTGCTCCGATATGTTTCTTCAGTAGCTCAGAATGGATCAATCAAACTCCCCCAAATCCTACACACTGTCCCTTTTTAGGTTTTTATTTTCTTTGGATACATACAGTATATAACAAAACAATTGTTATTTTATGTTTTTGAGGTTATTAGGTACATTTAGCTAAAGTTTTCTGCAACAGATCCTCCCTTCATGATGTTCTGATGTTCAGTTTGTGTTGAAACAAGCTTGTTGTTGTGGTGCTGTAGACCTACTTGTCTATCTATCAGTGTAATATATATTTCTACAGCACAATTCCATCAGTACAACAACAGCCAGACTCCCTGCTCTGCTGCCCTCACTCTCTTTTAAACAGCACAACTGTTTTGATTCACCTATTAATTGAAGTTGCTTCTACTTTGCTGAGTTTTGATGGCTGTAAAGTTACTGTCAATGTAAAAGCACTTTCTGCTACTGTTGACACGATACCACAATTATGACTTTGACAAGACACCTGCCTAAAGTATCTCTATATAGAAACTAAAACAATCCCAGTGCAAAAACCTGAAACATCAGAAACAATGTGGGCAGTGGAGGGTGTGAAAAGAAGCCTTAAAACAACAGGAGTGAATTATTGTTCCATAGTTCATACATTTAATATCCCACCAGGACTGGATAATCTCTTATTTAAGATCAGCTGTTTACACGTTCACATCTCTCCACCTCTAACCCTAACCCTAAACTATTTTGTTGAGTTGCCTCTAAGCAAAGTGCTCTGCGTGGATTTAATTTCCCTCTCATGAGCAGTGATGCCGTGGGTGGCTTTTATTGTGAAAGGTAAGAACGGAAATGTGAAGGTGTAATGCGACAATGTGGGAGCAATAGAGAGTTTGCCCTCTTGGTTCAGACTACGTAGCCTCAGTGTTATTATTGTGTATTTTTATCGGTATGGCGGGAGCAACTCTTGGCTACAGAACATTAGTCCCATATTTGGCCCTGTGGGTCTGCAAGAGTACTTTTATTTACAGCGTGCACATGAGAGCAAAACACACCGACCCTGCAGAGGAAGCCTGGGCGCACACACACACACACACACACACACACACACACACACACACACACACACACACACACACACACACACAGCCCCGCTGTCGTACCTCAACCAATCTTATAAATACGGCTCATATTAAAACACTGTCATTCTTAAAGTACCAATACTAATAAAATGGGTTCTGTTTTTAACAGCAGCATTTTGCGATACGTATTTAATATCAATATAATGTGCAACACTACTTCCTGCACAGATGTTTCAAATAAAAAGCCTTCTTGCAGTTCTGTGGCACAATCTTTATTTACAGGAAGGCTAAGTTTCATTAATGGTAGCTTGTGTCTTTTCTTGTTGTTGAATTCACTTTTTTATAGGGGTCATGTGCAAATTATTCTTGGCTAGGAGCAGTGACTTCCTGGAGGGAGTTCCTGCGCCCGACCTTTATATACCCGACCGTAAAACCACTACCAGTTATCTCAACTCTTCCGTCTTGGTACAGATAAAGCTGTGCTGGCTCAGCTACATATTTACGGGGGAGGTTTTTTTTCTTTCTTTTTCATATTTCCTCGTCCACCGTAGCGAATGAGGGGAATCTGCCTGTAGTGTACCCTTGATCAATCAATGTAGATACAGTTTATAAGAACACATCTACAGCGGGATATTTGTACAATTTAAACAGCTGTCTATGCAAATTATTCTTCACTAAAAGCATCAAAAACACACTTGAAGCTGCCGTCTCTCTCTCTCTCTCTCTCTCGCTCTCTCTCTCTCTCTCTCTCTCTCTCTCTCTCTCTCTCTCTCTCTCTCTCTCTCGCGCTCAACAACACACTGGCTGCCTGACCAGCAACTGAAAAGCCCCTGAACATAGGATTGAAGACAGTCAATGATGATAACTACGTAAACAATTATTGTGTTATTATATTTCATATCACGCACCATATGCACTCTTAAATAAAGTTAAAGTATTGAGCTCAACAGTAGGATCACATGACCACAGTATTGCGGTTATCATCCCAGCCCTAACATTTACCACATGAGAATATCTAACTCTCGCCAAGAGAGCAAACAAGCATAATTACAAAAATGTTGAACTATTCCTGCAGTGGTAGAAGTGTCAGATCAGGATAAACCACCATGTTTCTAGTAACCAGTGAAACATTCTAATGTTACACAACTCATTGGGCTGCACAGCTAAACATTCACAACCATTTAGGGAACTCTGTGCTGCAGTCACAGAGCAGCCTCTTTCCTGAGCCTGGATGCTAATGAGTTAATCCATAATCCGTCTCCATTGCTGTATTTAGATGTGCAGTGTTTACGCCTGAAAACAGCCAAGTGGTTAATTAGTGAGAAAAGTTGCCCTGAGGTTTCAGCTGCAGGAGGAGTGTTTTGATGTTGACATTCCTATTGATGTGAGTGATGATCGTTCCTATTGCAGAGGCTCTGAAGTCTGCTGTCAATTATCTGCACTGATACGCACATATGATCAGGCACACACACGCACACACACCAAACACGCATATACATAAAGGAAAATATTGTTTATACATGTATACAGTTGATACTGACTATAGAAACCAGCTGGCATCTTCAAACGCACTCATCTATACAAGATATATATTTTTGTAAAACTCTCTCTTTCCCTCTTCCCTCGCACGCACGCTCACTCACTAAACAGTAAGAGCCCTGTGGTAAATTCAATTTAATTCTCACTGTTTATGGGGAGTTTTAACAGACTCCTAATTGACTCACTGAATACTGCATTTGTTGTGTGTGTATGTGTGTATGTGTGTGTATGTGTGTGTGTGCTTCACTTCCCTCTTTACATTTCTTTATTAGATTTTTTTCCCCTTACACTTTTTTCCTTATTAAATCATTTCTTTCTTCACCCCTCCTCCATAGTCTATCCTTATACCTCTTACCTCCTTTCACTTTTCTTTCACCTTCCTGGTTTTCATTCTTTAAACATTTTCCTCCAACATTACTTTGAGACAAGATTTTCTACAATCCTTCAGTCTTTTATGTCATCCCTTTTTCACTTATGTCATACCTTACTTTCCTCCTTCTGTTCTTTTTTACTCTCATCCATGATTTAGCTTAACAAAAATGTCAGCACTGTTATTTGAAATAAATGTATCTTGTGGCACTTCATGTTTTACCTGTCTCTCCTCAGTATTGCTCTCTAGTGAATAACGAGTCCCAGTGGAGATAAATGTCCTGAACCTCCCTCAAGTCACGTTTTTTTTTGTAGTTTATTCTTGGTTATGGATTTAGTTAAAAGATCTCTGTTGTCTCACAAATTACTTGAGTTTCAAAGGCTTAGCAGACAAAAACTAGCACGATATGAATTAATATCGGATCATTCAAATGAAGATCGATTTTGTTCTGTTTCTTACAAATCACTGTTGGAAAATAAATGTGTTTTACGATGTTACAAGGCTATGATTGCGGTGTGGTTAGTTGTAGGCACAAATACAACTCGGTGAGGGAGTACTGTTACTCCATAAACATTTTTGTATAAACCTTTTAGTGACTCCAGAGTGTGTCTGATAAATGTCCTCAAATGATGTAACTTGAGTCATGGTTTGAGTCTAAAGACAAAAGTTTGAAAAATAAAAATACAAATCAGTTTTGTGTGATTTGGGGCACTTGCTGAAACGACTGATGCAGTTGTTCTACTCGGGAGGACAGTCTGTTAGGACCATTTGAAATGTCAGCACGTGTTGAGGGAACCGATCGTTCATCAATAACATTTGAAAAAGCCTGAAGTAGCTAACGTTGTTTTTAGAGTCATCGGCTTGGGACAAAAGTCTCTATAGAACAGGATCGATTACAGGGTCTCCAACAAGAAGCTGCTCAGCCCCGCGCCCCTGTCGACCGGGTAGGGGGGGGACAGCTGCACTGCAAAAACTTGGAGGGGCGGCTTATCACATGAGAATAGCTGGTCCACCTTAAAAGGCATCCCACCTTAAGCTTGAGCTATTGAGGAGTTGTAGCATTGATTCACCGATGAATAAACCGCACACACTGCACGGCTACATAACTTTCTCTCCCTCAACCGTCCAACTGCTCACTTGCTATTGCTGGAAACAGTGCGATGATGGAGGTGGTGGCAGATCTTAAATACATTTTTTAAAGATGGGACTGGCGGGGAGTCAATTTAGTCTTGCGATACACTGGGGGAAACCCCCAATTATATGAAAGATTGTAACATGATCGGCGGTAGCCTAACTCGCATGTGTCTGTGGCTATTTTAAGTTAGGAAGTGTTCAGTGTTTTATTTCATTCAGTGTTGTCGGTGCAACAATGAGAAGAGAGCGCCGCCAAGTTTTTGTTTAAAGTTCTTCTATAAATTCATCATACATTTTCAGGAACTCTGCTCTGCAGGGTGTAGGGATTTTCAGTGCAGAAGCCTACTGCTGGTGTAAAGGGGGTAACATGGTGAATTTTATGATATTTAATCCCTGGGTCCCTGAGAAACCTTCTTTAAACATTTTATTATGAAAACCTTTCTGATGTGTCTCTGGAGCTGCTGTATTATTTGCTTGCTAGATGACGTGTGCTCAACGTGGTGGTGTGATGATAGAGTGGCGCTGCACATATTAATGTTTTCCTTTCTGGGGAGGGGAGAAGAGAGGAAACAGGGGAAAGGGCTTCAAAGAGAATGAAAGGAGGAACTGCAGGGAGAGAAAATTTTAATTAAACACGGAGGAAAGAAGGAGGGATGATGTGGGATGCTTCAGTCGTGGACTGTCTGTCCGTCTGTGTGTCTGTCTGGCCTTCAATCTATTAAACCCTCACTGTACTTTATTTCCCTTCTACCATCATTTAGTTTTTTGAATAATCTTAATATCATCATCCCTTTAATCCTTATATTACATTAGACTACATACGTTTGGCAGAATTGTATTATATATTTCACATTTATTTTCTCATGTCCATGTTTTTTCCCCGAGTGTTTTCGCTGTCATGATTTCTTTTGTCTTGCTCTTGATCTGTCTTGATCTTTCTCATGTACGTTCTTATTTGTTTCTTGAATGTCTGTCTCTCTGTTATATTTCTATGTTATATGCCTTTCTGTCTCGCTGCCATCAAATCAGACCGTTATTTTGCTGCCCTTAATATTTCAGCCATTTTTATGATGAAGAAGGGATCACAGGCTGTTTTCATCTGTCAGTCAAATGCTGAAAATCTCTCAGCTTGAATATTTGCTCTATTGATGATAGGCTAGTCCTGTGCTGAGAGACGCTCCGTGACCTGAAACTGTCACAGGTTTTATCCTTGTAAGACACTTCATTCTGCCAAAATGTGCTTCAGCAAAAATATAGATAGATAGATAGATAGATAGATAGATAGATAGATAGATAGATAGATAGATAGATAGATAGATAGATAGATAGATAGATAGATAGATAGATAGATAGATAGATACTTTATTCATCCCGAGGTCAATTTAGACTATCAACATCACAAGTTGCCAGGACAGTGTGAATATGGTATGCTTTTTAAGTTCGTACGTCATGAATGAAACATGGTTTTGCATTAGATTTACAAAGGACCACTTTAGAAGGGTTTATAAATTGACATGATGTGATACTTTTCTTTTAGCACATTAGTCCAAGGCCAACCAAACTGACTGTTTGACCCTCTTCTGGAAAAGGGGCGCGGAGCATCTGGACCAAAATTAGTTAATTTAACTCATTAACATTTAGAATACAATAGAATATAATCAAACATTATTGTAACAACAGGGAGAAATGTGTTCCTTTGGACGGTATTATCATCACAGGAGGAATCAGGGAAGTCAACATTCACTGTGCTCCTCTCCTCATTGTTCTGGACTGCAGTTTAACCTCAGAGAATTTCCAGGATATGTTCTTTAAAAGACCTTCAACAGCATAAAGACAAAAGCCTCCCCAGCGAGCGCAGGAGAGTTAACTTAAAGGAGAGGCTAAGATACTGTGTGAGGTGAATTTGAGTAAAAAGATCGTACACCTTCTCAGAGTCATAACTTCCCATTGATATCATTATCATTACCATCCAAAACTCTGCTTATAAGTCATAGAAGAAAGACGCTTCAGAATTTGTCTGAGAATCTACACATTCTTAGGTTTTCATCAAACCAATCCTGCGATGGTTATTTGTACCTCCTTGGCTACATTGCAAACATGAATTGCTAATAGCAAATACTTTTACTGGCAAACAAATATATGCTAAAAGAAAAGGGGGAAGGGGAACATCAGTACTTACCTGTAGCTGTTCCTCCAATGTCATATAATGGCCTATACAAATCAAATGTGATATAATCAGAAAATTAATTGAGTCAGAAATGATTTATCACAACCTTTATCACAAACATGAAACTTGACTAAGTTGTTAAAAGCTGTCCTCTGCTGATAATATTATATGCACACACATAATTAAATTATGTGTGTGTGCTTGTGTGGGCATTTCAGAGGCAAACGTCATTGACTTTCAAGCCTGTGCAGATGACTCACACAAACAGATAACAGGCACCGACTGTGTGGGTCGTCACAATGGAGCTGACGGGGTCAATGACGAGGGACAAGTCAAATCTCTCACTGTGTACCTTTCTTCCTCTCTCTGTTGGATTCCCTCCTGTCTGATAAAACAGACACTGCAATGTGTGTGTGTGTGTGTGTGTGTGCGTGTGCGTGTGCGTGTGTGTGTGTGTGTGTTTGTGTGTGTGTGTGTGTGTGTGTGTGTGTGTGTGCGCTCCAGTGGGTCTTGTGAGAGGCAGAAAATAGCAGAGATATGTTGACCTTGAAAACAAGAGGAAGTAAGCTTTACAATGGTTCCTGTCTGCCTGAAAATATCCGTCTCCTATGTACTGGTTATTCAGATCTCAGGAAGGTGAGTCACAGTGTTCCTGAGGGTGGAGCTATGGTGGTGTTGCTGTTTGTGTCACACAATGATGCAACATTGCTGTGCTCTCAATTTACACAAAATTGCAAATTCAAAGAGGGAATTTCACATACAGTCTGTTATGATCATAAGACTGGAGGAAAACTATGGTTTATTACTGCCTCTATTACCTTCTTTGTAATTAGATTTTTTTTACACCATCCGCTGATTCTATCATTAATGACAACAATGTACTGAGATCTTAAAACATGGCGTCTTCATGTAACTTCGCATATCACTTATGATTAAAACAAGATTACTTAAAACAGTCACATATTTTCTTACTTGCAATTTGTTTGATATTAAAGCACTGCAATTTGTCAACAAGAAAGATACTACAATTGGTTACACACATTTGCACATCACTGCAGTATTCTTTGAAGTCTGATGGTGCAGGTGGTGAGGGAGAGAATTAGCATCAGGAGTTGGATGACAGGAGCACCTGATTGGGCTAAATAAGGATCACAGAGATGAATGAGTAGATGCTGTGTGGGAAAAAGAGAAATAGTGGAAAGTGTGATGTTTGTTTGATTACATGAGAGAAACCATGTTGCATTTTCAACAAACTGGATGACAGAAGAAGCCAACCCAGCTGGATTATAACTGCAATGGATTGTAAAATACATATATGATTCAATATGCATATGTGGATGTAATACCTGAACAAAGTACTGATGAATTGGGTGTGTCACCAAGTGTCATGATGCAGGGAATACAAGGAGAGGACCCAAATTACTTTTCAGGATACGTTTAGTAGTTTATTGCTAAAGTGAAGGTATATATAGGCTTAGAGGCAGGTACAGGTACAGGCAGGTACAGTATGTTGGTTTGGTGTGTGTCAGGGCTTTAACAGGATAACAGATTACAGGGATGAGAAGCTCAAACAACAAAGCAACACAAAAATTGTACAACAACCTGTGACGATGATCTAATTAGCATCTGAATAGTAGTAACACGACCTGGAACCTCCCACGCTCCAGTATTTGATGAAACCACCATATTGTTATCCTATGGGCTACACTATAATCAATGACATGAATAGAAATGTATTGAGGAAAGAAAACAAAACATTTGCATTAAGCTTTATTAATAAAGCAGAAATAACAATTGCATGAAAACAACTACTGTAGCTTTAAAAGTGCTTACACAGTTTGAAACAATATTTTTTAATTGTGTCTTGATGATGCAGCTGGCTTTATCAGGCTGCAACTTCCAGCGTGCACTCTGTGGTTTTCAGCTGGACGAGCTTCACCAACTCAAAGTCTAAGACAATGTGACTGTTGGAAAACTGGACTGCCTTGTTGGAAGTGACTTGCTGAAAAGGGTTGGTGTAAATATACCTTAAGTATCAATAGTAGCATCAAAAGGAGCAATGCAAAAAACTCTCATCTATGTTTTGTGTACTTTTATTTCATAGGAGAAAGGGCTCACCCTTGGGGACATTGTGAGTAATACAGATTTGAAAAGGAGCCTGTTGAGGTGCTTTGGGGTTCTGATTCGGATGCCTCCTTGATGCCCCTCTCCTTCCCAGTTATTGTGGACTCAGAACATTCAGGAAAGATTATATATTCCATTTCGCTGGGGAATGCCTTAGGATCCCCCAAGAAGAGATTGGTGGCGTGGAAAGGAGGAAGGACTGATGGGCTACTCTGATCAGTCGGTTGCCCATATATTAGAGACACAAATATAGGTAGAATTGATCAACATAGTTCCTACTTCCTGCTATCTAGGCAAAAATGTGCTTACTTTGCAGAATCTCTGGGCTCACCATATGGACAAAGTGAGGAGTTCAGACATCCGGAAAAAGCTCTGAGTAGAACCTGAGTAGGAGACTCTGGGGCAGACCCAGAACATGGTGGGGGGATTATATATCTCAGTTGGAGAAGGGGACATGGCAATGAAGAAGGATTTACTGTCATCAGTCAGCTGCCGCTGTAGTAAAAGGTTCAGCCATTCCTACTTCTTACTTTTAAGGCTGTGTCTCTGCCAACAGGATCTATTTAACACTTAGAAAATACATTGATCCAGAGCGAAGAAACCATGTATTCGATTTTGGGAGTGACCCTGATCTGGAATAAGAAATGAGATGAGTAGTTTCTGCATCTCAGAAGCTATGTTTTCAAAATAACAACCTTTACAGAAATGATGGAACAGTTTTGGGAGAATACTGTCGGCAGAGTAGTTCCTAACGGCTCAATATTTAAGTTCACAGTGAAGTTTCTAATAGGTTTTAAAGGGTTGGGAAAAAGCTGAAGAACTCGGAGCTTAAATGTCGAATCAAAACAGCAATCCTCTAGTTCAATCGATATATTTATTTAACGTGATAAGTCAAACATAGAAAATATTCTCAGCTGAGGACACATTTTGCGTCGCCGTTTCCATAGACCGCATGGCTCAAAGAGCCCCATCGTTGCGGTCTCACGGCTCCGCTCCAGTGTGTCCCGAGAGTCGTAAAACATGTGGCTACATAGAAGGCGTAGGCGTTGACCTTCTCCTCATTGGTCCCAGTTTGGCGCCAACACGCTCCTCCGTCAGCAGTCAGGAAGTAATGGTTTGTTGACCGGTTTTCTTAAAGGGGAAGTGCCCCTATTATGTTGGTAATACACTCAGTGCAGGAAATACATAATAAGGCAGAAACATATTCGTAGTGTGTGTATATATATATTGATTGAGGTAAACACATACATATGATAGTCTTTCCAATGTGGATTAATTTACCTGACAATTCCCCCTTTACACACCATTTATGGTGTGTATAATCTCCAGTAAATATAAGGCACCGAGTGGTGTACAAATTCATCATATGGTATACAAGAATACATTCATAGTGCACTTGTTTTTATTCCAGTCATAAAAAATACCTTCTGTATAAAACCAAAGAACTTCATTTGTTATTCCAGCATAAAGACAATTAGCTTCAGTATAATAAAAAACACTTCCAGTAAAAGACAGTAAATATTAGTAAACTTTTAATGTCTGTATAAGATTGTAATATCTGTATACGACTGAGAGACTAACTACAATAAAGTCAGTGGCTTCGGTATGGCAGCAAAAAACACTTTGTAGAGTTATTCACACGAAATCATCTTCCTGGTTGTCGTGTTCCTGCTCTATATCATAGTCTATGAGTACCCCACTGTTTGATGCTAGCTCTTTGCTGAGTCTGTCAAGTCCTTTCAAAGCTCTGGTAAAGGATCCATCAGGGGCTGTGTTATTTGGGATGAAAGTACAACACAGAGCCAAACAATTTGCAGACACCCCCTTTTTCAGCTAGCACCATGTCTAATGCAATTTCGTTCTGTAATCAGGCTAGTTCTATCAAATTGCATAAATCTATGGAGAGGGGCTGATACTCGTGTACATTTGTTTTGTGATTGTGGAATCAATCAATTTCGTCATGCGGCTTCTAATTTATGGTATATAACAACATCCACATACAGAATCAGAATAATCTTTCTTGTCATGTAGGTTTTCACCTACAAAGAATTTGCTCTGGGTTGGCTGGCACATGAATATAAAAATGCATAAATATTCACAAAATATAATCTGTGGAGATAATGTACAAATTGATATTGATATAGCTATTAATGCTGAAGATACCAGTGACATGAGAACTCTCCATCTCCCGGACCGTCTTTCCATAGCATCACCAGACTAATTCTCTACCCCTGAATTCTCTGCTAATTCTTTATATAATGTTGTCAATCTTTGTAAGACTAGTAACAGTATTATTTGATATAATTGTGCAACAGGATGATCCAAACATGGCACACACACCTCCTTTCTCTGCTAGGAGCATGTCTAAAGACATTCTATCATGTCAATACGCTGGAAGCTGCTTGTTGTTCAGCTTGTCCCTTAACGGCATCCCTTGTAATAATTAATAAACCTCTGTTAGATGCAATGAATGTAATTAATCCACATTCTTATTAGTAGTTGCCCATCATAAAAACAATGAGTCAAAACCTGCTCCAATTTGATCTCTGGCACTCCCCGGGGGACTCCTACTGCATCTCTTGTATGCTGTGGAGCTGAAGCTCTCCCCAGGTGCTGTGTTTCTCTTCAGCCGAGTTCAAGCTCACAAGAGTTTGACCTGTTGTGGGCCAAACATAGAAACGCTCGACCAGTGTCATCAATGCACATATTTCAGTCTTGTGCTATTGGTTCTGTGAGTTGGAAATCTCTTAATGAGATTTTTGCAAATTGGGCTGAGTGGTTCTGTTACTGTGCATCATTGTTAACAGACAGATTTACTCTGTTATTGGTCCGAGTATTACTGGGACTGGGCTTAAAGCAAGGAGGGGCCTGACTGGTACACACACACACACACACACACACACACACACACACACTATATTTACTGAGCTAGTGGTATACAGTTTGCAGTCAAGCCACATATTCTTCTCCACATATCCTGTCTCCCTGCTATTCTATTTCTTACTGTAGTAACTTTATATCCTTTCCTACTGACTGCTTTGAGATTGCAGTCTTCTTGTTGTCTACCTTTATCCTAAAGTGTCCTTGTGGACCTGCTCCTAAAACCTCAGCTGCCTAAAACAAACAGTCTCTAATCTCTGGGATGCGATGAAACGATGGTGAGGAATAATGGATCACAATCATTTATTTTCTTACATGTCACTCCTCTCCGTGGCAGATGTGCTCCTCTGCCCACCTGATCTGTTCTGCATATTGTTAGGGGAGAGGGACAGGTTATTACGTCACATAAATCACATTTGATGTGGTTGTGCAGTCTCAGGTGTACAGGGCTATACTTGTCACGTCTGTGCCTGAACTCGCACCTGCCACGCCCCCCTCTGTCTCCACTCACTCACCTGCACTGCATCCACAATCACCGGAATACTGATTGCCAGCACCTGTGTTCACAGCATAAAGTCTCCTCACTCCCTTCACTCCGCATCTGGCCTCGTACAAAGTGGACTAAACCCCATGGACTTCCTCCCCAGATTCTGCAACGCGATTTTCCTGCCTTTTGCCTTTTTGCCCGTCTGTCTGCCTGATCCCGGTATCGTACCGTTTTCTGTTTGCTCCGTTGGTTCTCGTTTGTTCCGAGTTCGACTCGTGTACCTTGTTTTGGCGCTCCCTGTTTTGTACTTTTTAGTTCACTGTGCTTTTACGCCAGTCTCCTTATTTTCCAGTGCTTAGAGCCTGAGTATTCCTGAGTTCCTGATCCTTGTGTTCACCCCTCCCCTGTCTGTATGGTGTTTCCATCTGCTCGCTGGCTGAGCCTAATAAACTATTGTCAATTCCATCTCTGAGTCCTGACGTCCGTGACAGAAGGCCAGATCTACAAAACGATGGATTCAGCCAGCGGAGCCACCTCCGCTTCCTCTGTCATCCCCGCTCCCACCGCCACGGGAGACCCGTTCCAGGGTCTCGTCGAGGAGATGCGTCGCGGTCTCCTCGCCGCAGTCAACACCATGCCCGCTCCAGCGCCTGCTCCTGCCCCGGTTGCTCACACCGACCGAGCCGTGCGACCGCCTCCGTTCACCGGGACCTCCTCATCTGCGTGCCGCGGATTCCTGTTCCAATGTGACCTCATGCTGGAGATGGAACCCAAACGCTACCCCACCGAGAGATCGAAGGTGGCGTTCGTCGTCTCTCTACTCCAGGGTAGAGCACTCCAGTGGGCAGAGTCCGTGTGGCAGCAGAGCGGGCCCATCACTGCTTCCTATGCTGCTTTTGTGCAGCACTTCAAGGAGGTCATCGACTCACCACCAGGCGATACTTCGACGCAGGTGCGCCTTCTCCGACTTCGTCAAGGCCGTACGCCGATTTTGGAGTATACCCTGCAGTTCCGCACGCTGGGGGCCGAAAGTGGCTGGAACGAGGCGGCCCTGTTGACCGTCTTCAGGCAAGGATTAGAGCCAACCCTCCGACTCCATCTCTCCGGTTATGACGACTCGGTCGGGCTGGAACGTTTCATCCAGCTCGCCATTCGGGTCGCCAACCGCCGTGAACATTGCCTACAAGACCAGCCACTGCATACTGTCCAGTCCCGAGCGCTGCCCACCGCCCAGTTCCCTGCGCCAGCCCGGTACCCCCGCCTACCAGGGAGAGGAGCCCGAGCCCATGAGCGTGGACTCCCTGAGACTCACCCCTGAAGAGAGAAGCCGCCGCATCACTCAGGGCTTATGCCTTTACTGCGGAGCGCGAGGACATGTCGTGGTGACATGTCCTCTACGACCCCCACAAGCCCGGGTGAGTGCGTTTCAAGAAGATGTCTTTGTCTGTAAACCTCTGTTGGTCCCGGTAACCCTGACTACTCCCTCTGGTTCCTTTCCAGCCAAGGCTCTCATCGACTCGGGGTCCGCCGGCAACTTCATCTCCGGGGCTCTCTGCCAGCAGATAGGTCTGCCTAAGTCCTCGAGCCCCACTTCGTTCTCTGTCCACACCATCACTGGTCGCCCCCTCACTAAGCAAGTACGGCACCTCTCCTCTCCAGTCCTGCTCGAAGTCGGCCTTTTCCACAGGGAGCAGATACAATTTCTCCTACTGGAGGGGTCAACTGCTGACGTCATCCTCGGGCGACCCTGGCTGATCCTGCATTCTCCATCGCTGTGCTGGGAGAGGTGACTCGGTGGGGTCCGAGATGCTTCGGCCGGTGCCTGCCTGCTGTCACTCCACGCCGCACTGCTGCACGCCGCCATTCCTCACGCTACGCACCTGTTCCTGCACGTATTGGCCTGCACGCCACCTCCATCGAGAGTCCCGTCGACCAGGTCAGCCTTGACATTCCTCCTCGCTACTCCCAGTTTAAAGATGTCTTCTGCCCGCAGCGCGCAGCACACCTCCCCCCGCACCGACCAGGGGACTGCTGCATTGACCTGCTGCCCGGTGAGCCTGTGCCTCGTGGGAGAATCTACCCCCTCGCTTTGCCTGAGCTGAAGGCCATGGATGAGTACGTGACTGAGGCTCTTCAGCAGGGCTACATTCGTCACTCCACCTCTCCGGCTGCTTCTAGTTTTTTCTTCGTGAAGAAGAAGGACGGTGGACTTCGGCCCTGCATTGATTACCGTGGTTTAAATAAGATCACCATCAAGAATCGTTACCCTCTTCCCCTCGTTCCATCGGCTCTGGAACAACTGCAAGGAGCACAGATGTTCACGAAGCTCGACCTCCGGAGTGCATACAATCTGATCCGGATACGTGAGGGGGACGAGTGGAAGACGGCCTTCATCACCCCTAGTGGCCACTACGAGTATTGCGTCATGCCCTTCGGGTTGGCCAACGCCCCTTCTGTGTTCCAGGGTTTTATGAACGAGGTGTTCCGGGAGTATTTGCATCGGTTTGTGATAGTGTACCTTGATGACATCCTGGTCTACTCTCGGAACGAGACCGAACATTCCCATCATGTGTCCCTCGTTCTTCACAAGCTCCGTGAACACCACCTCTTTGCCAAGGCTGAGAAGTGCTCCTTCCACTCTGATCACATGTCTTTCCTAGGGTACAACGTCACTGCCTCCGGAATCAGTATGGACGAGGGGAAAGTGGAGGTCATCAACACCTGGACCCCACCTAAGACGGTAAAAGAGCTACAACGATTCTTGGGATTCGCCAACTTCTATCGCCGGTTCCTAAAGGGCTACAGCCAGATTACTGCTCCCCTGACCACACTTCTCCGAGGTAAGCCGAAGTCCCTGTTATGGAACCCTGAGGCAGCCGCCGCATTCGCCCTGCTGAAGAGAACCTTCATGTCCGCACCCATTCTCGCCCTGCCTGACCCCAGCATTCCGTTTCTAGTGGAAGTAGACGCCTCCAGCACGGGAGTGGGTGCGGTGCTGTCTCAGCGCTCGGGCGTTCCACCTCGTCGCCATCCATGCGCCTTTTTCTCAAAGAAGTTCACCCCGGCGGAGCTAAATTACGATATTGGGAATCGAGAGCTCCTGGCAGTAAAACTAGCGTTAGAGGAGTGGCGACACTGGCTAGAGGGGGCGCGTCATCCTTTCGTCGTGCTCACAGATCATAAGAACTTAGAGTACATACGTCAGGCACGTCGTCTGAACCCCCGACAAGCCAGGTGGGCCCTCGTCTTCACCCGATTTAATTTTACCCTCACGTACCGTCCAGGACCCAAGAACATCCAGGCGGACGCTCTCTCTCGCATCCATGACGCGCCGGAGTGCGTCGAAGAGCCGGAGGGCATCTTACCATCTCGCCTGATCGCTGCCCCGATCATATGGGCCCTGGACAAACACATCACTCAAGCCCAAGTCGATGATCCAGCTCCGCCGGGCACCCCAGCCAATAAGACATACATCCCAGCCACTCTGCGAGATCAGGTAATGGAGTCTACTCACAGCTCACTGGGCACAGGTCACCCTGGGGCCAATCAAACCCTTTCACTCCTGCAGGAACGCTTCTGGTGGCCAGGCATGGCTAAGATGGTCAGAAGGTTCGTAGCCGGATGCGCGGCATGCGCCATGGCGAAGACTCCTCGCCAGTTACCAGCCGGCAAATTACAACCACTGCCCATTCCCCAGAGACCACGGTCACATCTAGGCGTCGACTTCGTCACAGACCTGCCTCCATCACATGGGTTCACCTGCATTTTCATTATAGTAGATCGTTTTTCAAAATCCTGTAAACTCATCCCTTTAAAACGTATTCCCACAGCTGCCGACTCTGCCTCCGCCCTGTATAAACATAAACATAAAGCTTATTATCATTATCATATTATTATTATTATTATTATCATCATCCTTTACACACATTACCTTATTTTACAGTTCATTTAGCTGTAAACACTTTAGCTACTGTCATAGCGTCTACTGTATGTGTTGGAAATACTTCAGCTCATTTTATATACACGTCTATAATCGTTAAACTATATTTATTTCCTTCATATTTATTTAGTTCAGAATATCCATTTCAGCACATCTGCATGGATTTTATTGGAGTCGGCCTTTGAATCAAATGCTATGAATATACTCTATTAATATAATACTCCCCCTTTTGAGACATGGTCAAATACCGTGTCTCAATACACACATTTATATAATCTTCTTGGTAGTACTGAGTTCTTCTCTGGTCAAGTGTTCTTTCGTCAGTCGTCTCTGTCAATGCTATCAGTTCTGCTGCTCTGCTGACAGATGATTGGGTAGAGCTTCTGCTTTTAATACGTCGGTCTGTGTCACTACAGAGATCTTGTCACATTCGGATCCTCTAGGTTACTTTACATGATCCGTTAACAAACATTTCCATCTCTGGTTCCTCTTAGGGAATGTCAGTCAAGTCTGGTCTTGGTGAAGTTCCTTGTCCGTCTCTGTCGTTTAGTCATGTGGTTCTCCGTCCTCAGCTGTTGGAATTAATGTAGATGGATCAAAGTTGTACATTATTCTATAGTCAGATGGGGTTGTGAAAACAAAACTGACACTGCATGTGTCACTGTTAAAGTCAATGGCCTGAATAACACTTGATGCAGAGGCCTGACCTGCCATTGAAGCTGCAGTTACTGCTTATGTGCGGTCAGGCATTGCCTTATCTACTGGGTCTAGTTGTGAAGAGTAGTGAATCACTGGTCTACTCTTATCTCCATGGTTCTGTGTTAATACTAATGTCATGAAGTCTGCTGTTTAAATAAAAGGCTTCTTATAGTCTGGTATTTCTAAAACAGATGAGTTTACCAAAACTTTATTTTCTTAAATAATTTGTCAGCTGTTTCATTCCCTATTATCTTACACACTCTCTTCACCATATTTCTTCCTCATGACATTTACGATCGGACCCTCAGGAGCTTCTAGCTCCCTACACTGTTTAGACTAAACTCTCAGAAGATTCTATCTCCCTACTATTCGTCTGTCGACGATTATAGTCTTTCACAAAATGTCATGAGGTTTGCTTAATATTTTTGGGAGAGGTGGGAACGGACAGCCATCCAAGAGGGAATCACGCCGGCCTTTTACAGAGGGATACAAAGAAGCCGTGACCGTGTGTGTTAAATGGGTTATGCTGACACTTCTTGCTTAGACAGATACCATCTCTAATATGGCCTGATACTAAAGTCTTTTATTATTATTTATTATTCTGAACCTAATCTATCATTAGCTGATTGTTTTTATTTTACGCTCTTTATTCTGAGTATTTTGCGGCTCTGTTCTGTTCTAATCATTTCTGTCTGCTCCAGAATTACACAAAAAGTCTACATATCTGTCATCCACACACTTATTAAACATGTTTTCTCAAAAACATATAAGAGACAGTTTTCTACACTTTACAATTCAGCCTCCTTTAATTGACTATGATAGTGTGTGTGAATGCAGATATACGACCTGGTTCCGGAAGTGTGGATCCCCGTTGCTGGGGAGTCATGTTCTCTTGTCAGTCCTTTTTCTCACGTCCGGTCTACAGTCTGGGGTTCTGGTTTCACCTTTTTCTTCTCTTTATCTTTCCTCAATTCAATTGGATTTTAATTGTAATTTACCAATTTGTCTGCTGGTGCACGGTTTTAAAATTAGGTGCGCTTTAATTGCCGTCCTATAGGTGGAGGTGTTTAAATTTTGTAAAGTTTCTATAAACTTTTAGTTGTAGTCTCAATTTTGTCCACCAGAGGCATTTAGCTATCAACCGGATGTGGGTTTTTTAAATTCCCCCCGGATGAAGAAGGATAGAAAATGGAGGTTTCTTTGTTCTAAATTTTCTCTCCTTCCAGTTTGGAGAAAACTCGCATTTTTGGTTTAATCCCTCGGGCACTACATCACTTATGCATTTTATTTCCACCCAAAATGCTCCAGCATAAGACTCAAGGTTTAGTTTATCACAATTTACTTTCACATGCCTCGTAACCTCAAGTAGGCGGAATTAGCGACCCAGCATCACGTGGCCACCGTTAGCTGGTCCTAATCTCTGAGGCCTTTCACAAAAACGTCTCCTTCTTTCACGTTTTTCCAACTTAAAACTACTTTACACACACTCCACGGTTCTCTTTGATTTCACAACCGTCTACCAGTCAGTTTGAACAGTTTTCACCCGTTCTACAAACTCCAAAGCATTAGCTAAATATCAACGCTAGCTTAGCCTCGCCTTAGGCCTGCTTTAGACACACTTTACTCACAACAATACAACAATACAACAATACAACAAATCTTAACATGTTTTACACTATGCTTGCCGCAAAGGAGATGATATACAACATCTGAGACTATGAGGCGATCGTCATCGGTTCTCACGTAATTCAGGATTATAATCACTATCCTCCTTTGGTAAACAACACTAGCTTCTAAGCCACGCTTCCCTTAAGTCTTTGAATTAAACTATACCTATCTGCCTTCCAAAGGACTTCTTTAACATTAAACTAACTAAGCTTTCTTAGCTACCTTCCTTAGGTGTTTTCGTATTAAACTATATCAATGCAAGCTTACCATAAGCTTTATCCGGTACCAGACCGGACACCCTACCTCGGGATTTGTTTGATTAATATGAGCACGAGGCCCTAACCAGAACTGTGCTGGAACCCTCCATAGGCTTTTAAGTGATTAATATGAGCTTTTCTGCCCTAACCAGATCTGTGCTGGAACCCTCCATAGGCTTTTAATAAATATCGTTAACACAATTAATATTTTCGATGCTTGCTCTTATCACTTGTATTTCAACATTCAGGATTGCTTTTTATCGTTTAACAGCAGTTGTATTAGCTATGACCGTCGAACATTGTTGCTGGCATTCATTAATAAGTTTTCCTAGTCTACCTGCAGTGAATATTTGATTTAACCGGTGTTCACTCTCACCTGATCTTTTGCACGTGCAATGAATACCAGTCAACGATACTCGGCGATCGTTCTTCACTTCTCCTTTCGGGAGCCCACCCAGGGACGCCAATTAAAGGGTTGGGAAAAAGCTGAAGAACTCGGAGCTTAAATGTCGAATCAAAACAGCAATCCTCTAGTTCAATCGATATATTTATTTAACGTGATAAGTCAAACATAGAAAATATTCTCAGCTGAGGACACATTTTGCGTCGCCGTTTCCATAGACCGCATGGCTCAAAGAGCCCCATCGTTGCGGTCTCACGGCTCCGCTCCAGTGTGTCCCGAGAGTCGTAAAACATGTGGCTACATAGAAGGCGTAGGCGTTGACCTTCTCCTCATTGGTCCCAGTTTGGCGCCAACACGCTCCTCCGTCAGCAGTCAGGAAGTAATGGTTTGTTGACCGGTTTTCAATCAATATATATATATTGATTGATTGAGGTAAACAAATACATATGATAGTCTTTCCAATGTGGATTAATTTACCTGACAGTTTCATAAAACCAGAGTTGATACATCTGTAACTGAGGATTCTGAAAATGATTAGGACACAGTCAAAAAAGTCTAACTGTCAAGAGAAACCATTAGACAGAAATATCTCACACTCTCTCTCACTTACTCACTCCATGCTGTTTATATTCTGAAAGGAGCTTCTCTTATGAACTGATAGATCCAGTAGTCTGGACAGTGTCTGGTTACTTGGCATCGTAAATGTTGCAATTATAAAGGCAATTTCCCTGAGAGAGAGAGAGAGAGAGAGAGAGAGAGAGAGAGAGAGAGAGAGAGAGAGAGAGAGAGAGAGAGAGAGAGAGAGAGAGAGAGAGAGAGAGAGAGAGAGAGAGAGAGAGAGAGAGAGAGAGAGAGAGAGAGAGAGAGAGAGGAGAGAGAGAGAGAGAGAGAGAGAGGTCAGTTGTTATTCTGTCTCCCCCTTGTTAAAGGAGTAGTGCAACATTTTGGGAAATATCCTGACTTGCTTTCTTTCCAAGAGTGAGATGAGAATGTATATTAAGTAACCCTGGAGTCGTGGTTAGCCCAGCTTAGCATAAATACTGGAACCCGATTGAAACAGCTAGCCTGGCTCTGTCCAAACACCTACCAGCTCACCTCTTCAGCTCACTAACACATTGCATCTCAGTGTGATACTCACAGTTTCCTGAAGTCTAATCATCACAGTGCGGTTGCCATGTCTGGTACCATTGTGCATATAAATACCAACTCAAAACCTATGTCCGACTTTATCTGGAGCTAAGGTGAGAGGTGAGGGTCCCAAGGACTAAACTAAAACCAAGATGCCCACTATCTATTTCTTTCTTTTACTCCTTACCATTCCAAATTCTTGATAAAAATGACAACAAACAATAAAATGGTGACTTTTTCCATGTATACACTTACATTATGGAACAGTTTACCATTCTCAGTCATATCTTCTATTGCCTCTTTAAAATCCCAGTTTAAGACCCAACCTTTATACAACAATGAGTCCTCTTCATTATTAATCCACTGAAATGGTTTTGTTGAAATGTTTTAAGATTACAGATGATGATGAAGGTACAAATTGAGAGTTGCCATGTAGGCTGTTATGGCCGTTTAGGTTGGGGGGGCTGTGATGTGCTTGACTGTAGTGTAACTAGGCAGTGGGCGTGAGTCATTTAATTCTTATAATATTAGATATGGTGGATTTATTAAACCATAAGTTACAATAATGACTATTTGTCAAGACGGAAAAATATTTATAGATTAGATAAGATAAGCAGTAATCACAAGTACATGAAATACAAACATATGGTGTAGAGATTGTAAAGCCCCTTGAGGCAAATGTGTGATTTGTGATATTGGGCTGTATGAATAAAATTGACTTGCATACATTGGAAAACCACCATCCCTGGAAGATTAGTTGCAATGATGCCAGCCGTCTGTGCACGATGTGTGTGTTCTAGTGTGACTACGTTAGGACTCTGAGAAGATGTAAGATGTGTTGAGAGACAAATACACACATGAGAGGAAGTATGGACATAATTATGATTGCACACACATCACATGTCACTGGACGCAAAGAGCATGGCTTCCTTTGCTCCAACATGTTATCTTGGTAAGATACAGCTTTTAGTGTGATATTGATGTCACTTGGAAACAGTTGGTTGCCATGCTGACATCACGGTTCAGACCAAAGTTGCTCTTAATATGGCATGGCATAGGTACCCAGCCTGAAGACACTGTAAGACAGAGAGACAGGCAGGATGAGTGCGTGTGTTTGTGTGTGTGAGGAAGAAAAGCTTTTTTCTACTTCCTAGCTTTCTCTCTGAAAGCTTTTCAGCATGTGTCAAAAAACCTCTGAAAGGATTTTTTTTCTTTTGGTAGACGCACATAGACGCACAAACGCACATAGACGCACAAACACACACACACGCGCACACACACACACACACACACACACACACACACACACACACACACACAAACACACACACAATACCACTTTTTCATGTACGGTACTGATATTTTTTTTTTCTTCTCTTGCTTAAACAACTAAGATAATAATAATAATAATAATAATAATAATAATAATAATAATAATAATAATACATTTAAATGGATGCACTTTGCTAAACCTAGCCATCTAAAATACAACATGCTGTGAAACACATATTCTACTCCCCTAAAGGAAGAAATATAGCCCACAAAATGCTTCTTTTTACATACAGAACTTTTAGTAGCATTTTTCATTGATCAGCAAAATCAATTAAATTATTTATAAAGCCCAATATCACAAATTATACATTTGTCTCAGTGTGTATAGATAGAAGAAATTAAAAAATGCGCTTCTGGTGTGAACAGACAATGGACATAGCACGGCGCTGCCACATCCATAACTCCCCTCTTTCTTCACTTCATCATCATCTCACCTGTTGTCTCTCCATTCTCCATCCTTTCTTTCTAATATAATCTTTCCTCTCACTTCTTTCTTCTGTCTGCATACACTCCTTAGCTCTCATTTCCTCTTTCCAGCATGCACTTGGCTTGGCAGAGCATTACAAACAATAAGGGAACACTCCAACATCCAGCGACAAAACTTTCCATGACATTTTAACTTCACATTTATCCTCAGAGTATGTTCAGTTTTAATTAGGCAGGGACTCCAACAAACATATGGTGGCACAGAGCAATTTACACCACACTTCTATAAAAGCTTGGCTGTTACACATGATGGGGAAGATACATAATTTAATGCAAATGTTTTGTAAATGCAAGTAGGATGAAAAAGCTTAAAGTTGTGAACATTAATCCTCGCAGAAGGGTCAGGGGCATGCTCTTCTCAAACCCTTTTTTTCAATAGAAAATAGATGTTACAAAGAGAATTATGACCTGTTAAACTTCTAAACACTAGCTGTAAGTCTAATAAATAATAATTAATATTACTAATGCCAAGATGTTTAATTTAATTTAATTTCCTAATCATTTGAATTGTGTGTTTTATGCAGATAACCTCTATAGATAACAGTAACATAATAATTGTTGACGATTTACACTGATTTCAGGACGGTTGAAATATTTTTTTCAGGATGCTGGGGAAATAAACTTTGTATACCAGCTGCTATAACAAAACAAATCAACAAAAAAACGATCGGAATTGGCCGATATGGTTATTTGACGATCAGCAATCCGTATCAAAATGGGATATTATCAACAGTATATTGATGTCTTAAATTTCTTTTTGAGAAAATGTTTCTATCCTGATTGGTGTTTATATAATTTATATCGCCACCTGAGATGCCGCTGAACAGATTGTTGTACGGGCAGGCAGTGTCATAAGATTTCAAGATACAGATCACATTTTTTTATGAAGGTGTAAATAATGTCCACGTGCCATCGCACATGCCTGTCTGTAGCACTCCCCAGACCAACAGGAGAGTTAGACCTGCTCAAGAGGGAATAAGGTATTTCCAAATCGGGAGAAAACTGGTTCAGAAGTCTTCAAAACAAGGTAGAATAAAAAACGTTTCAGGGCAATTGGGCAATTGGGCTCAACCTTTTTGTATGGTGTAGTTTGATATTATGTCATTGGAAAAATGGTAGAAAGCTCAGGGAGAGTAACTGAGGAGGGATCTCTCTGCCAGGATGGACAGACGTGCAATGTCGTGTGTACAGGATAAACAACAAAGTAAAATTACAATATAGACAATCCATGTGCCAGAAATAGCTTTACTCAATAGTTGAGTGAAGGGGGAAAAATAAGAGACTGTGCTCAACTCATTACACACACACACACACACACACACACACACACACACACACACACACACACACACACACACACACACACACACACACACACACACACACACACACACCACACACACACACACTGTATGAATGAATGTAGGGTCGACTGACTAGATGGGCTAGTTGTCACAGAGCTTTTTACAGCCACATTGGGGAGTGCTGAGAAGTGACCTTCCTATCTTTTAATGGAAGACCTGATGGCCAATGAGAATGTTTTAAGATCATTTTAGTCTTTGTTGTTGTAATACTAATTCTGGCCACAAAGGGCCAAAGTGCACTACTACCCCATGTTCTAAATAGGAACAAAAGCATTCATGTTTTTTCCAGGTAAATTAGAACATTGCACTTCAGCCTCTTGTGACCAAAATGAGTACAACAACATCACACACTTCGAAAAACACTTTTAATAATATCATTTAATTTAGATTTGAATTAAATTAAATAAAACAATCACCTAACAAAATGTATTTTTCACCAAAAAATTATTTCACTTTATTTTAACTACTGAGAAAAATATTAGTCTCTTTAGCTAGTCTCTAACTGTGTCTGTCTGCTGTTTTGTGCTGGGCAGGTAGTGGTTAGTGAGTTTATTAGAGCTTTTTCACTGCAGCTCTCTTTTGCTGCCCTAAATGATGTTAATGAGTGTTAAAGTGGTGCAGTGTGCCGGAAACCCAAAGCAATGAGCTAAAAGAGCCAAAAAAGCTCTGCAGAGCTCAGAGGGTCTACAGAGTCGGTGATAATTCTCGTTACATCTTCACATTGCACATAGTTATTTGATTCATTCTCAGTATAAATAACATTGATTAGTGTAGCTTTAATATGAGGTCGACTATGTTTCTCGAAGGTCACATTTTTTAAAAACGTTAACAACGAAGCTTTGAGTATCGTAGACAGAAAACTTAACACTGAAGGAAGAACAGCAAGTTAGAAAGAGAGCAGCAGAGTGGTGAGTATGACATGACTCTGAGGTTGCACTGATGAAATGTACATTATACTGAATTTATCATGAGAGTTATTGTATTTTGCTTAAATTTCGTTAGAAAATGGTCTTCATTTTTTTATGTCAGCTATTATTTGAGAACTTTTAAGAGACATATAGGCGACTAACACTCACCAACCAATCTTGACCTCTCCTGGGTTATAATGAGGTGTCATTACAACCATCTTGGTGGATGTGCTGTACCTGAGTGTAGCAATATCTTGTGTGCACTCTCATGAACACAAACACTTCATGTTCCTCTAAGCGTTAGTGGGAATTCCCACTAGGCAGTGGGTTCTGTGAAGTGCTTTTGGCAGGGAAGATGAGATGCTGTGACCTTTCACCAGCTGTGGCTTCTGGGAGTTTGAGAAAGCAGCTCTCAGGCGATTTATATTCTTCACAACATTGACATTTATGTAACTTGCAGCTTTTTATAAGACAGCTTTTGGCCATAGGAAAATAAATAATTTCTTATCACAACAGCAATGATTGCAGGGAGGGTGTTCGTTACAACTTACATACAGTAAAGAACATCAAGTTAATTATGGATTGGATGTTATACACTACTACTGAGTAAGGTTAATTGTCAAAAATGTACACTTTGAAATAAACTAAAGATCAGTAACATGCATTTGGACTCATTGGTGAAGTGGCAGACACGTGACTGGAAGCTCACAAATGTGATCCATGTAAAAGCAAGTGCACCCCCTGGACGCTGATGAACTGTGCAGTATATGGATGTATTTCTTGAAGGAATGTGAGAAGAACTAATTCCTTAACATGCTTTGCAGAACATGGTGATTAAAGCCTTAATCCTCCAGAAAAGGATTAGTTTTATTTTTGTAGGCAATCCTGTTTGCAGATGTTTCCTCTCTTTCTCTGCAGGTCAGAGGTCAGTGAAGGCAGTGGTACCAGAGGGTGGAGATGATGTCCATGCAAAGTAAGTGCTCTGTCACCACAGCAGCCAGCTCTTATCTGTGCTCTAGATATCTGCTGTATGCATCTGAAGCACATAAACACAATCACAATGTATAACATGGGATGTTCCGTCACTCATGGGAGGTGATGATGATAGATTGAAATTGTTAACATCCCATCTTTAGGCTGACTGCGTGTTGTTACTATGGCATCTGATTGATCCTCACAAAACTTTGACAAACAATAAAGCATCTGAAAGTACAACTCTCACGGCACTATCTGCGTAATAATTTTTTTCTTTTTTACACACATTTGAATAGGACATTTTTGTATAGTTTGTATTGTATTGCAGTTTCACAGACATATCTGGTATTTTACTGATCTGATGCATCATAATATCATTACTGAATGTCCTTTGCGAGTTTGGGAGTCTGCCTAGAGAAACAAGGTATTAAGAGTGTTTAAATCTAATGTTGTCATCAGTATACCTGGGACAGGATGTGTTCAGTCTTGTGGCTCCGGCTCCATTATAATTAAAAGCTCACTAGATAGCTACAAGCTAAAAACAAAATGAGGTCCTAATCCTAATCCTAATCAATCAGCAAAAATAGTAAAGAAGGTATCAGTGTTTTACTTATAAACCAAAAGACATTCTGCATTTGTTTCAAATGGAGACAGTGATAACATTTTATGGATATGAACTCAGAACTCAGGATTACTCAGGATGTACCAACAAGTAGATCGATCTACTTGTTGGTACATCCTGAGCAACATGGGTACTGCTAGCAGCCTGGCTAACGTTACTGTCCAAAGCAAGGAACAATCATAAGAATCCCAAAAAACTAGAAACCCCGATCTCAGTGCTAAAGCTATTTATCATAGCAAAAATATATGCTATTTTCGCTACTGGAATCTTTTTTGTCGGAGCTGCTGAGTGAAATGCTCTCTGGTCTGGCTTTTATTGTGAAAGGTCAGAAAGGAATGAGTGTAGCTGAAATGCACTACCGCTGACAATAAAGAGTTTGCCGTTCCTGTTCAGACTAAAGATCCTCCTTGTTATTATTGTATTACCTGCAT